>NC_053413.1:24127438-24427438 GCF_016859285.1 Xiphias gladius | reverse complement strand
ATCAGTAGCCTAAAGGACAAACAAATGACAAATGTTATAGAATTTTTTTGTCACACTGTGCAACAAATTTTGAGGAGGGATTTTTTCTATTTCCGCATGACATTAACTGTATTGATGTACATGCTGCACTGAGCAGCATGTTTTGCCACTTTTTCAGTTTCAGCAAGAATTGAGATAGGAAACACGAGGTTAACGTAAAAAAGTGTAACAAGGCAGTAAATTAGTATAATTTATAGTGTGATATGACAGAATGAGAACCCTGCTCTATTATTGTAACTTCAAACACAAATAGTTTAATGTGAGAAACCAAAAATTCACTTGGAAACAAAGCTTTGTAATCCTTTTGTAGATACAGAACACAGTGGGGCATGAGGAGCTCACATGGAAATTTGGGTCATGGTCATTAGCTGAAAATAACAGGCCCGTTTTTACTAAAATTTGTGCTTTTTTCTGAACTTAAAATCTGTTTAGTAAAGGAACACAGATATCTGAGGTTACTTGACTCGATTGTTAATAACTGAATGCTTCAACCTGTTTTGTCATTACATCCACGTCACTAATGGTTTACAATCTCAAAATGTTGTGTTTACCTGGAACACAACAGTGGTCATGGCCAGACTATCATCTATTTATATTAATATAGACTGTATCATTTAACTTATTTGTCTGTAGTAGTGAGATTTAACCCTGTGAGTCAGTACACTCTGAAACCCGTCACTGAGGTCAGTCTCATGGTGAATAATTACAAACATCTCTCAGGACTGGGTGTTTTTGTAGATCTGACAAATGTCCAGACAGAGCTACATTCCTGTCAGATCTTGTCTGTACTTCTCGGTCACACTGCTGACTTTTATCCACTCTTGGGTTATGAAATCTCAACATGACTGCGAGTCTTAGTAGATTTATGTTTGGTGGGTGGCTTTTTTTAATGAGGGAAATATCTGCAGTACTGAAATACATTGAGGTAATATTCTCACACCCTCATTCTATTTGAGAGGGCGCTTGATGTGCAGCCTTAACAATCACACTAAACTGACTAAACTGAAAATCTCTCTCAGTATGTCACCTACTCTTATGTACATTATTTTCTGTACCTTCCTTAAGAACTCAGTGTTCCTCAGAACAATGGGTGTCTGTGGTTTTTAAACTTTCGCATACACCTTATCTGAAGTGTACGGCGAAATGCAGGGGAGAAAAAAATGGCCTTGTGGGTCCTGTGATTTTGAAAGAATTAGGTCAAAGCATTATTTTTGTTTTGACTGAATTCATTGTCTCAAATTCTTCTCCACTATGCCTTGTGGGATATCATGTGCACCCAATCTATATTCTTACCCAGGCCTCATAGTCATCTGTTTCTCCTTGTCTCCTGCTGCTCACGAACAGTGGCCTAAAAAGAACAGACCGTTTAAGGCAGTTTATGTAAAACGGATTGATTTGCAGGGGCCTCATTGCTTGAAAAAGTACTCATCTTGCCATCTAAGACTTCATCTTAGATTCTGATACTTGATCATGTCAAATTTCCTGAAAGTTGTATCAGCAGTATTGATTTGCTAGAGATCAGTGAGTTTATTAGGTAAACTAACACAAAAGTGGAACTCTTACTTTTGGCAGCAAGGTCCTTTGTTTTTCCTACAAAATCTTAATGGAATGAGTCTGTTTTATTTAAAGTCCTGTTGTTCCTGTAACAAGTTTGTCAGTAGGTATTTGTGTTACCGTGCAAGTTGTCAACATGTTTCTTCATGCCAGTCCCACCAAGACACATTCCTGTACATTTACAGGACCTTTCCAGATGTTTCTGCACATACATCACAAGTGAAAATTACCTTTATTATATTGTGCTTTGGAAATTTGTATCATTTGGTGAAGACATACAGGATAAAAATGTCTTTAAATACTTATAAGAACATCTTTTTATCTTTTATGTCACAGATTAGATACCTGCAACAGCACGGTTTCCATCTCCTCAACAAAGCTTAAGCCCAAGGAACAATATTTAAGAAATCAGTCAGGTATCAAGTGCTAAAATTTTCTTTAAAATAAACATCTTTTGCTGTTTCGCAGAACTTCCTCACTGTGGGTGAATCCAAGTCGGCCCGCTGTGATGATCTGGAGTCCCTGAGGAAGAGAAAGTGTGCTGTGACCAAAATTGAAAACCCACGCGGAAGCATTACCACCAACAAGGACAAGCCCGTTACCAACCGCAAGAAGGACGTGGCTGAGAAACTGAAGCCTGAGCAGATCACCCAGATCCAGCCCCAGAAACTCACGCTGACACTCAGATCAGGTAAATATTCAACTTCTGTCGCAAAATCTTTCTATGCTTTGCCAGAGCAGGAGAAAAGTTTGGCTGAAATTGCAGTGTTTTATTGGGTGTCTATATTTTGGTAGTTTACCAGTATATGGTATCAGGGCAAACCAGTCTTGAGTCAGCCTTCCATCAGCTCTGGAGCAAAACTGGAAGTCATTATCTCTGTGTGTAATATGTTTTGAAAAAGACTGGATTAATCCAGTCTGTTTTATTACTTCTGTATAGAAAATGAATGAGTTTACAAAATTAGTCTTGACACTCTAGTAGGAGTTTTTTCTCATTGCAACAGAAGACTTTGAATTCTGCCTTTTAAAAATCCCCTCATACCCTCTCCTTCAAAATTATTTACTCGTGACTCATTCTGTTGTCCATCTGAGACTGGTGTAGCAGTTACCGTGAACGGTGAGGCACAAGTGCGGGTATAAATGTAATATTTTTGGTCAAATTGCATAATCTGTGAGTTACTCTAAAAATGGTTACGTTTTTTCCTTAAGGTGAGCCCCAGACTTTCGAGCTGAAGTTCAAGCGTGCCGAGGACTACCCCATTGACCTGTATTACCTTATGGACCTCTCCTTCTCCATGAAAGATGATTTGGAAAACGTCAAGAACCTTGGCACTGACCTTATGAGGGAAATGCAGGAGATCACATCAGACTTCAGGATTGGTAAGGAAAACCTGACTCCCAATAAAGGGATAATAAACAGGACAAAAGCTGTAGTGTCAAAAATATTTTCCACAATCAAGAGTAAAATAGTAAAATACATTCTTGGTTTTTGGCCCCCCCAAGGTTTCGGCTCCTTTGTGGAGAAGACGGTCATGCCTTACATCAGCACCACGCCAGCCAGGCTGATCAACCCCTGCACAGGGAACCAGAACTGTACCAGCCCCTTCAGCTATAAGAATGTCCTGAAGCTGACGGCGAACGGAGACGAGTTCAATCGGCTGGTCAGTCAGCAGCAGATCTCAGGGAACCTGGACTCTCCAGAGGGGGGCTTCGACGCCATCATGCAGGTGGCGGTCTGTGAGGTGAGCAGGGCAGGGGCAAGACTCAGTAGTGTGCTTTTTCGTGGCTGCTTCTAGTTGCACCGGTCAGTAAAATATGTCTTGCTTTGACATTGCCCTGTATCTAGACAAGAGTGTATTCTCTATGAGCAAAATGCTAATTAGAAAACTCTTTGCCCTGATCTTCCCAGGAGCATATTGGCTGGAGGAATGTGACCCGTCTGCTGGTGTTTTCCACCGATGCTGGTTTCCACTTCGCTGGAGACGGCAAACTGGGCGGCATTGTCCTCCCCAACGATGGGAGGTGTCATCTGGAGAACAACATGTACACCATGAGCCACTACTATGTATGTAGTTTATCATTTATTTAATACGCATAATGTATCCAGCGAGAGTTGATTGGGCATGAGAGATGCTCTCCGATCCACTTACTAATGGTCTCAATTTCATATTGTTGTTTGACCATACAGTTCTTCTTTTATTAATATTCGTGTGTGTGTGTCTGTTTCTGCCTGGGTTGATGAATCCTGTTTCAGGACTACCCCTCCATCGCCCATTTGGTCCAGAAACTGAGTGACCACAACATCCAAACCATCTTTGCCGTCACTGAGGAATTCCAGCCCGTTTACAAGGTAAACCTTGTTTTCTGTACATTGTACTTGTAAAATAGCATCTTTAATGAAATTACATTTTATTACACTTATAGCATATCATTCAAAAGTGAGGTGCAGATTTCAAATGTGTTAATTGTGTTGTCACTTTCGATACTTGTGTCTCTTATAGGAGTTGAAAAATCTTATTCCTAAATCAGCCGTTGGCACGCTGTCCTCAAACTCCAGCAACGTGATCAAACTCATTATTGATGCTTACAATGTGAGTCACACTGCACCGTCTCCACAAGATGTCTGACTGTCCCTGGCTTTAAGCGAAAACCTATGATTTTAGTGCGAATTTATACTTGATGTAGTTTATATTTTTGTACTTATTTTTACACACTATTTTGAACTGATCCTGCGTGGAAGATGTCCTACGTCCTTTTTCCCTGGCTAAATAACGATTACAATGAAACTCCACTAGAGGTCGTGTAGTTGCAAGTTTGGAGCAAATACTAATAAATGATCAGTGAAAATTGAAAGCTGAAGGCAGCATCACAGTCCCTCCTTCCTGGCGCACCCACATATGTAATGCTTGCACACATTCAGGTTACATGACTGCTTTCCATTTAAACAATTCACCCAAAGCTGACAGCCTACAGTGAGTAATCAATCTTTTTCTCTCTTTTGGACAGTCTTTGTCATCTGAGGTCATTCTGGAAAACGGCAGGCTACCGGAAGGTGTTTCCATCACCTACAAGTCTATCTGTAAGAACGGTGTTGAGGGAACAGGAGAGAATGGCAGGAAGTGCTCTAACATCTCCATCGGAGACGAGGTAGATACAGTCCTTTCGTTGTTTTATTCGAAAGCATCTCAGCTCATGGGGAAAAGTATTGGCATCACAGCGTGTGGTGAAAGTGCTCTGTCCCTGTCAGCTTTGTTAGTTTACAGCATGGAAGCCCCGTTACTGGGGTGTGAAGCTGGTAAACAACTGTCCTTGTGCTACATTAGTGTCTCCCACTAGCTGAGAAAACCTGCTTTTCCAAAGTGAGAGAAAAAAAAGGGGCAAAAACACATTTTAAAAAGTCCTGTTTTAAAAAAAAAAAAAAAAAAAAAACAAGAAATGAGAAACACTTCACAAGCTTATACTCTGAGCTACGTCATTTCGTCGTTTCAATAACCCTATAAACTCTCCTCTGGTTTCCAGGTGTCTTTCCTGATTTCCATTGAATCCCAGAAGTGTCCGTCTCATGGCAAGCCTGAGATAATTAAAATTAAACCGCTGGGCTTCACTGAGGAGGTGGAGGTAGTTTTGAACTTCATCTGCGACTGTCAATGTGCCGCAGAAGGACAACCCAACAGTGACAAGTGCCACGAGGGCAACGGTACCTTCGAGTGTGGAGCCTGCAAGTAAGCATTAAGCCAGTAAGATTCACTAGAGCAGTACTGGTGAACCATGTACAATGGAGCCTCAAGGAACTGTGAGCTTTCAGAGCCACAGCTTGACATCTTTAAAAGGTGCAGTGATAAATTGAATGAAAAACTGTTGGATTTTGGGCTTCTGTGGTAAGTGGTTCAGTAAAGGAGGAAGAAATTGTCTGTTTTTTACTTTCTTCACCCAGATAACCAAATCAGTTGGTTCAGACCAGTGTTTTTCACTCGAAGCACTTGTCCCAAACATTTAGTAGTCTTTATTTTCTTGTTTATATGTTCTCTGCCCGTAATTTTCAACTTTGATGACACACCTTATTACTGAAATGGTTAACGTCCTGTCTTCTGTATCAGGTGTAATGAGGGACGTATTGGGCGTCTTTGTGAGTGCAGTAAAGACGAAGTCCGGACAGAGGACCTGGATGCCAACTGCCGAAAAGACAACGGTACGGACATCTGTAGCAACAATGGCGACTGTGTCTGCGGCACCTGCGAATGCAAGAAGCGGGAAAATCCAGCAGAGGTTTACAGTGGAAAATTCTGCGAGTGCGACAACTTTAACTGTGACCGCTCCAACAACAAGCTCTGTGGAGGTGAGGATTGTATAAATAATATCATTTGAGACACTGACACCAGCTTATTTGTAAGCTCTGTGGTAACCTTTGCCATTGCCTGTGCTTCACCAGGACATGGGCGCTGTGAATGCAGGAAGTGCATCTGTGACGCCAACTACACAGGCAGTGCCTGCGACTGCTCCCTGGAGACCTCCACCTGCCTCGCCAAGAACGGGCAGATCTGTAATGGTCGCGGTACTTGTGAATGTGGAATCTGCAAATGCACCAACCCCAAATTCCAGGGTCCAACCTGTGAGATCTGTCCCACCTGCCCCGGCGTCTGCGCCGAGCAAAAGTGAGTTTGAGGCTTTCACGACATCTTAAGATGTAGAGTTCCCACTGGTCAGATATTATGAAATACCATGTAAGTTTAGAGGTTGTATTCCAGAGTGAGGCTTTCTCATGATTTTAACAGATCGTTGAGTTTGCAGAAATATACGGTTTAAGCACATGTTTTGCAGCTTGTTTCATACATTCATACAGTATGAATTTAGGTGAAGGTTTTGGGTTCGAGCACCAAGCTTGTCTATGTTTGCATCTGCGTCCTTTGTGTCTTTGTGTGTGTCCTCTTGGCCAGGCCAGAGTTGCCTTTGAGGACGCTGAGGTCATGTCCTTGTACTTTTTTTGGGCATTCGGCCATTTATAGCAGTCTGGGGGAGTTTATGTTCTATAATTAACAATTAAAAATCAGTGGATATATTTTTGTAGACTCAACGTATTTCAATTTGATTACTTTTAGGTCAACGAATAAAATAATAAAATAAGTTTTCAGTATTTCTGCACCACATTCACATTATTCCTCGGTGTTTGATTTCTTTGAAATGGCATATATGCCGAAGTGTTGGGACATAAATTAATTTAATACAATATGAAAAATCCAAATAATTTAACAGTTGTAGAGACTTTGTATTTTTGGGATCATGACCAGAGTATTTCTAAAAAGTTGTCTACGGTTTTGTCTCAGGGTATTTCAGTAACCTTAGTAACTATTCACTGTCCACTAGTTTACAATGTGAGATGGTTTCTATGCCTTCTACCAATGTGTACTGAGACTCTACCGAATAGATTTTACACAGTGGAGAGTTAATCAACCCTCCGTCTGTGTTTCCACAGAGATTGTGTGCAGTGCCGAGCATTTGAGGCTGGTGAGAAGAAGGATACATGCGAGAGGGACTGCAGCTCCTTCC
Source organism: Xiphias gladius (assembly GCF_016859285.1). Lineage (NCBI taxonomy): Eukaryota > Metazoa > Chordata > Actinopteri > Istiophoriformes > Xiphiidae > Xiphias > Xiphias gladius. The sequence continues at coordinate 24,420,301 of NC_053413.1, read as the reverse complement.
AGCTGATCAAGGTGAAGGATCGCGAAAAGCTGCCCCAGCCCACAGACCAGAGTTTCCCACTGACCCACTGCAAAGAGCGAGACGCCAACGACTGCTGGTTCTACTACACCTATGCCATCAGGAATGACACCAAGGAGGTTTACGTGGTGGAGAACTTGGGTAGGATTGGATTGCTGAATTTTGGATAAACTAACATCCAAATTTTGAAAACCTGACAGCAAGTGTCATCATTCCCTGATATGCTGAATATGATGCTGTTTGTTTGATTGCAAGATTATTTTACAAGTCTTCTTCGCCGTAACACTAGTTGTCTCTGAAACATCTTAACCTGAAAGTACATTGTGGAGATTTTGACGACTAGTAGCGCTACGGAGCAATGTTTTTATTGTTCCTTGTCTTTGTGTCTCATGCACGTGCATAAGTGCCGTCCTGCATGTGACAATCACATGCCAAGAAACACAGCAATGTACCAGCTCAAGGCAAGGAAGAAGAGGACTGCTAGCGAGTAATCATGGTCGTTAACCATGCAGGTTTATGACTTTTCAAAAACGCGGCTATGAAAATGTTTTATGAGGATGGAAATGGATTCAGTGCGGTTACACAACGCATCTTGGTAACGCTAAATGTGAAGAGCTTTTTTTTTTTTTTTTTTTTTTTTTTACTGTATATCTTGATGGTATTTAGTTGCTCCCTCCCTTGTACAGTGAATATATGAATTACTTCAAGGTTACAGTCTGTATGTGACACATTCACTGGTTTGTTCCCTCTCATTACAAATTTGGTTTTGGCAGGTGAAACCAATAGTCTGTCATAGCTTTCAAATGTTCACTCTGTGTCATGGAAAGAGTAGGTGGTTCTAAAATTTGCAAATAATTTGTCAGAGTCAAAGACACAGATTCTTTTGTTTTGAAACTTTGCATTTAATTTAATTTTTTTTTTTCGTTTAAGATCATTTTTCTTCTCATCAGCAGTGGATTTCATATGGTCCAATTTTCTCGTTGCATCTTCTGTGTTTCAGAGTGCCCAGCTGGACCTGACATCATCCCCATCGTGGCAGGTGTGGTAGCGGGCATTGTGCTGATCGGCCTCGCCCTGCTGCTCATCTGGAAACTACTCATGATCATCCACGACCGCCGAGAGTTTGCCAAATTTGAGAAGGAGAAGATGAACGCCAAGTGGGATACGGTGAGTCAGTCACACCAGAGAACCTGGAGCAATAACTGATCAGACCCTTTCTGATCACTGTCACTGTTCAAATAAGTGTTATCTGAAGACCCCAAGCTAGTATTATTTCAGCTGCTGCATAACTGCACCAAGATTATGAATGTTTACTTGGGGAAATAATAATCTAGCTGCCCCAAACTTTTAAAAGATTGAGTTAGAACAATATTTAGACTTTCCAGCTCTTAAACCGCATCGAAAAGCATCAAACCCAAATAACATCCATAATTTATTTATGGATGTGAAGAAGTAAAACATCCAAAAGGTGTGGAAATAGAGCAGAGAGAATCTCCACCTTGATCCACCTGAGCTCCATGCCGTTATGTTGAGTCCTTTATTCACTGAGGGAGTGGCCTTCCCCTCAGCCTACAGTGCTGCCTCTTACTGTCCACATGGCTCAACTGCACAACCATAAAAAGCAATGAAGCCGAGAAAGAGGAGGGCCGATGGGAGGACACTGGTGGAAAGCTACACTGCTGCTCGCTGTTGATTTTTATTCACAGGAATAACGGCTTAATTTAGGAAGTAAACATTCATCCCATGTAGTGTGTGTGGGAATTACTTGTAAACATAATTAGTTACCATACTGCTTACGTAGACCTTAGCAGATAGATCCCAAATTGCTCCGTCAAAAAGCAACTTGTTAATTGCCTTTGTATTCCCTCTTAGTGAACATGTAGTAATATGGCTTTTGCTGTTTTATTTTTTATGGTAATGTAGTCCTATTTATATCAAGAATACTTTGGTTGTTTTTTTTTATTCTTAGTTTGTACCAGTGATGCTGTGGATTATTTGCTATTTTTTTTGTACTTTTGCTTACAGTTAAAACAATATTTAAGGACAATAAATGTTAAGACATCCATCTGAAATATAACAAGTCACAGTTTACAGGAAATTAAAAACAACATACTACTTACAACAGAAAAGAAATCATAATTGTTATTTCATATTATTAATTAGAACGTTAGAGATGGAAAAAAGGAAAAAAAAAAACCCTGGTAAAAAGTGACCGTAACAACACAACAATAATTAGATACTTGTTAAATTTCTTCCTAATCTTTCCTGCTGTGCTGAACATTTTTCTTCAGACTTGTATGCCTATCCTTTCTTCTGTTCCTATTGATTTCTTTTTCTTCTTTTTTCCCTCTGATCTTCCCCCTTTCTTTCCCCATGTTAGCATGGGAACCCTATTTACAAGAGCCCTATTAACCAGTTCCAGAATCCCAGCTATGGGAATAAAGCCGCGGCTCTTTAGGTCAAAGTTAGTATCACCTGTCGCTTTTGTGTACTTGCATGAAGTTTCTCTGTGCGGTTTTACAGCTAGGTTGACTTTGTGAAGGGCTGCAGTGAAATGAACGGTTTGGTGACTGCATGTTGTGAAAATAGCATGCTTAACCAGAGATGGTGAAGTGTTTGTTACTAAAGTGGGTGTAATACTTTTTTTCTTGAATTAAAGTCAGTTTTCCAGAAGGAAAAGTATGGATATGAACAAACAAAATAATTTAATCGATGAATTATTTTTCAGCTCATCTAACATGTCTGACCAAACTATTGCCTCAAGACAAATAGTGAGAAATAGGGGTCAACCGATACTTTTTTTTTTTTTCAGGGCTGAATCTGTTACTGATTATTAGTAATCAAGGAGAACGAGAACCGATGTGCATTTGCACTAAAAAATTAAAATCTTGGCGTCAAAGTTAAGAATAACACAGACTCAAAAACAAAACTGCTGCTACATAAAGTCTCTGGACACCCGCCGTGGTGTCCAGGTGTTTCTATTATTTTGTCCACCCCACTCACACCAATGAAGGTAGGAAACTCCTCTGTATAATGCAAAACCGCTCAATACCACTCAACAGCACCACACACTACATCCTCCAAGATGATGATAGCTGATTCAACGACACTCTAAACAGTTTTAATTAAAACTTCATGAATGAAGATTTATTGCAGGATTGTTGTATAAGACTGCATTAGTTTTAGCTAGCTGTTCCTAATAAACAGCCAACTGAGTGTATATTTGTAATTATCAGTTGTATGCACAGGCTGCCTGGCTGGTATTTATTGGTTGCTTTCGCTGCAGTTTTCACCTGGGAGAAATACCAATGCGCATACACCTGGTAGCCTAAAGATGTGCTTTAGTAGTTTCTTTATTTATTATTATCACCGTATAACATTTTTTACCTTCCCTTCCCCCTTTTAAAAATGTAACGCAGTAACGTTTACTCAGAGTACGTTTTAAAGGACTTACTTTGTACTTTTAACTGAGTACATTTTTACACGAGTAATTTTACTTCTACTTGAGTAAAATTTCTCCTAAGTAACAGAAGTGAGTGGCCGTTCATGTGCTGACGTGCTGTGGTAGGTGTGTTGTCTCATTTCTGCTTGGCAGTGTTTCTGTTAGCATTTTTTTTGCTGCTCTATCTCAACCCAGCTAATTTTGCTTTTTTCTTCATCAGAGCGGCTTAACATTTAAATTTGCCCGAGTTCTGCTCGAGCGCTCAGAGCTCTCTCCTTCTTTTAGCGGCTTTCTCGCTAATCTCGCTGCTCTCTCTTGCTCGGTGTGTCTTGGATCAACATTTTAACTCGTTGGTATGATTGTGGCGTATATTTGCAACTTGAGCGACCACCTGCTGCCTTAAGGCTTGGACATAGCTTCGACGAACAGCTCTGATCACTCACCAGAGCTGCTCCAGTCTGCAGACGCGTTTCTCTGTGCCCGTCTGTCCCTGTGGCCCTCAGTGCCGGTAGGCTATTACTCGTGACGTGTAACCAGTCAGTGCTGTGGGCAGGACATTGCCCAGGACCACAGAGTGGTGACTATACAGAAAGAGGCAGCTGCATCAGACCGCAGTTATAATTAATCTATTTTATCAGCAGTCGTTATTTAAAAAAAAAAAAAAAAAATTCCGATAGTCGTAAAATTGCTTAATATTGGATCTGATAATCGGCCATGACTGATAATCGGTTGACCCCTAGTGAGAAAGACGAACCATGTGGCCACATGCTCGTTGCTGAGTTTTCCTGGTTGCTATCACACTGTATAACTTCATCTGAAACTGGTGAAGTTACTGGTGTTGAAATTCTGTTATCGTCACACCGCGAACCTGAACTACACAGAGGTTTGACGAATGCTGTGATTTTTTTTTTTTTTTTTTTTTTAACCTGACTACTCGCAACAATTTAACTCACTCACGTTGTTTTTCTCTTTCTCAGGGTGAGAATCCAATCTACAAAAGTGCTGTAACAACTGTCGTCAATCCAAAGTACGAGGGCAAATGATGGAGCTTTGCCTTCAATGTGACAACACTGTATGGAAAAGAAACCGGGCTGCGATGAGGGGAGGGGCGGGTTTTATAATGCTCTCACTGTTTGTTTGTTTGTTTTTTTGTTTGTTTGTTGTTGTAGTCACCAAATGATAGCAATGCATTTTGCCACTATTTCAGTTTGTTTAACTAACTTGGTTTATTTTCTATGCATCATCTGAAACGTGTACAGTCTGTGTAAATGTGGGGTTTTATATTGTATTTTTTGCTTCTGCAGAACTTGAGAGAATGTGTTTTGAGCAGATTTTTTTTTTTTTCACAGGACTGGCAAGGTTAACGGAAAGCCTAGCTGTGCCTTTTTTTTAATAGAACCATCAGTGCCAAGCCATCAGTGTTTTGTTGAGGGTTTCGTTGGATGTTGATAATGGGCGACAAAGGAAGTGTTCCTTTCCAAATTACTGTGTACACGACGTTGAGTGGTTGGTCATCTTATCAGTCAGTGATTCAAAAATGCAGTAGAGCAAAAGTTCTTAAGGTTGAAGGTTTTATTGCATCTGTAATCATTATGACCGAGTACATATCACTCCGTTTTTTTTTTTTTTAATGTGTCTTTGGATTGAACTCTTCAAGTGTAGTGCCAGTTGGCCGTGTGTGGCGGCAATGAATCATATACAGTATGTTGTGGGTTCCGTGTAAAGCCATATATGTATTCACAGAACAGGGTTGAAGGCGCTGGTATTTTTTTCTGAGTGACTTAATACATCTGAACAATCAATTGAACGGAATCTTTAACTACAAAAGATATTGTCTTGTGCTGCCTTTCTCGGTGAAAGGACATCAGTGTACAGTAGTGTTACCGTTTGGCTCCAGGTTTTACTTGCTTAATTTAAAAGCCAACTCAGGTCCTTAATTCTTCACAGTAATGCCAAATACGCAACCCTGCCTTACTTGCTAACTAAATCTGCTTATTTTGAAATGCCTTGTTTTATTTGTAGAATATGAACTGGGGAAGGGTCCCACTTTTTTACATGTCAGCAAATCCACCCAGCTGCTGGGTGGTGCCTCGATCAAACATTTTTTATGAGCAGAAATCGGAATGGATAAAACGTCATTTAGTTTTAAAGATCAGTGGTAAGGGACTGGTCTCAAGATCTTGTTTTTTGTAAAGAAAAAAAAAAAAAAGGTTACACCTGTCACCATTGTTTTAAGTGCCTTTTTTAATCAATGCAACACATTCACCTTTGCAATTCTGTATTTCTGAAATTATTTATTGAATAAACATTCAAAACAATTTACCCCTAAATTGATAAGAAATTGTGCGATTGCTACTTTGTGGATTTGTTGTTTACTCATTGATGTGTTCAGTGTGTACCGGGAGGTCTGTTATCGCTGTGCATGAACTTGACGGAGTTGGGATGTGAACAAGTTATCTGCTCTTGTCCTTAAGCAAAACTCAGGTCAAAGGACAAAACACGTTACTGACCAAAGCCTTGTGGATAACCCTGACACATGGAAGCAGTGGAAACCGTGAGCTCGTTGAAATGACTCGAACAAATGAATTATCAGAAGAGTTTTCATTTTATTTTCTCAAGTCTGGCACTAAATCCATTTTTTAAATCCCTGGTAGTTAAATGTGCTTTGTTTAAAAGTGCCGTGACGTAAAAAAGTTTTCGAAATGTCAACACAACTATTAATGATCAGGGGGCATTGCACTTTTCAGTATTGTTCATCTCAAAACGGGCTTGCGTTGGGAAGCTTTTTTTTTTTTTTGTGGCATATTTGTCCCCCTTTTTATAACAAAGTTTGAGAAAACATTGCCACCAAGTGAAAGTTATTTTGGCTATGTTTTACCCCCATAAATAAAATTAGATAAGACATGATTTTGACCTAGAAAGGGTACTGTACAGCAATGGTTATTTCTTTTCACCGAGGTCACTAATGAAAAAACATGAGATGTGCTTCAAAACAGTTGGACTGTGTGTGGCGATATGTTAAGTCTGAACTAAACTGCAATGTGCTCTGAATGATACCAAAGTTTTATATTTATAATTATTAACATAATCAATATTTGTGGGGCACATTTTGAAGTGATGTGATCATATGTCTTAAGTGCCCGTTTTAACTGCAATGCAGAAATAATTTCACATTAAAAGACAAAAGTTGATGGTAAAGCAGGGCAATTTTATTTGTTTAGCCCCTTTCAATAACGAGACAATTCAAAGTGCTTTTCATAAGACAGAGGTATTAAGGAAAAAAAACCCCATGCCATATAAAACGTCAATTTTTGAAAGGAGTAAAACAAAATAAAAAAATAAAATAGAATAAGACGTTCAATATTAGAATGAAAATCAGTGCAGCATGTGAATAAGTAGCCACATGTGTAAAGTAAAGCTTAGCGATACACAGTTCTGCGCAGAAGTTTTAGGCTTTTTAGATATTCAGATTCTTATCCATCATGCAGTAACATCCGGGAGGCGTCTGATCGGTCCTGAATTCATTCTGCTGCAGGACAACCAGCCAGAGGCATGAGGGGCTGTCTTCAGAGACAAGAAGACCCAAGGAGTCCTGCAAAAAGATTGTCTGAGACACTGAGAAAGCCTGAGTCCGCGGGAGAACTCTGGCAGGTCCTCCAGGACGCTTGGAACCTACCTACCTGACAAGTACCACGAAAAACCGTTCGCCAGTACCGGGGAGACCTGGTGCGGTTCTGAAGGCAAAGGGGTGGTCCCGGCAAATACCGATTTGAGTTCGTCTCATTACTGTTTGCTGCACTTCGTATGCCTCTGGCCTGACGAGTGAAAACAGTTCGTGGCATTATTTAGCATCCCCGCTTTGCTTTCAAGGGCCTAGAACTCCTGCGCAGGTGCGTTCTGTGAATAAAACCGGGTTGTGTAAAAAGCGTCCGAAATCGAAGCCTGGGCTTAAAACCCCCGAGCGAACGGGACGGACGCGAGAGCGGAGCGTCGTTACGGCGGCGAGGAAAAGATGGCCGAAGCGCAGGCTGCGTGCTGACATCGCCAGCCAATCACGTTTCGCTCCATCCCCCCGTGGAACGTGACGCCACGAGCCCGGCGGCTCTCCGCGGGTGATTGGTGGCCTCGGCTGCCCAATCGCGGGCCGCCTCTTGCAGCAAAGTTGTTAACCCCCAACAGTAGCACTTTGGTTTCCACCTCTCTAGTTTCGGACTGCTTTTTTACATCGACAGGAAAATACCGACTTTTCATCGACCGAAAAAAAAAAAAAAAAAACGCTTTCTAACGGGCTGGATATAAACCGGACACGGGCTCTTCCCACCAGGACCACCGGCTCACCGTTTGGCGTTTTATTATGAAACCAACTAGGAGAACTAGCCGTGGCTAACGTTAGTGTTAGTTTGGCTCCCTCTCTGGCTAGCTGCGTCGTGTTGGTGTTACCTGGCGTTTTTTTTTTTTGTTTTGTTTTTGTTTTTTTAAAATTATACTTCTGACTGGCAGAAATGTTGCCCATCTGCCTTTAAATCCCCGACGTGTGCTAAATGATCGACTTGGTGAGTATTTTCTTGTAATTTTTTTTTTTTTTTTTTTTTTTTTTACTTGAATCGATGGCTGCTTTAAAAAAAAAAAAAAAAAAAAAAAGGCCATCGTGAAAAGTGTTTCTGGCATCAGATGATTTCATACACGCAATCAAATTCCTGGCTGGTCAGCTGGATGCAATTCAGCACTAAACCCACAACTTCCTAATCACTTACTCAGCTCTCGAAGCAAAGCGATTGAGATATCGATCGATGTAGGCAAAGGAAATGTGTGTTTTTTTTTTTTTTTTCATTGTGTAAAACAAAAATGTAGTTCGGCAGTTGCATTAATGGCAAAAACTAGAATGTCGGAAACCCGATCTAGCTCATGGGGAGAGTAAACATCAGCGGGAGGCAGAGGTGAAGAGTCGATGAGAGGCTCACGGACTATTTTGACATGATTTCGTGTGAGGGTTTTTCCATCATCTTGGTTTGAAAATGTGACATTATTGGATCACGGGCTTTAGGGTGTGTGGCTAAACAGTGCCAGGCAGCTCCTGTGGTCTGCCAGAGAACTGCTCGGCCCTGGCCTGCATGGGTCTGGACCACAGACCGTATCCCTCATACCACCCCCCTGCATTAGTAGCTCCCCTCCTAAAAACACCCACCTCTCCCTACAAGGACCCAAAAAAAACGGGGGAAGAGACCATTTTTGAGTGATTTGGCCTCCCTGTAAAGATGAAGTGTGGGTGACCTGCACACAGCCAGCATTAGAGCTGCCTCAAGGTGACAAGCTGTGGTTGTAGTTCTGTCATTGATTAGTTGATCATTTCTGATTTTAAAAACCTGCTTAGAGTACCTGATTGGTAGGGTTTACTCCTTCAGATAAGCCATGTAAGCTGTTAATCGGAATAGAGCAAAAAAAGGACTGGGTATTGTGGGACAAACCCCACCCTCATGGGATATTTGTAGGCTAGCACAAAGTATGTGAGGTATGACAGTACTCTTTGTTAGGAGGAGATGGTCTGTTAGTGTTCTTACACGTTTTACTAAGTTCTTGGAAGCTTGGTCTTGGTATCGATTTCCCAAACATTAACTTGAAAGACTAAAACATGTCACCCTAGCTCTTGTCATTTTTGTATAATCGGTGGACACTGAGGCCCTGACCTCAGACTTGACTGCTTGCCTTTTTTTTCCTAATTAATAAATAGGCTGGTAAAGAATATGTCAACCATTAATACACAAGCTCAACATTAGTGTAACTGAAGGGGAAAGCTTACCGCTATAATGGGAAGGTAATTTTTCTAAAGGCATGCATCAATATTATAGTCTCTGCATTATATAGTGCTTTCATTTCTTAGTGTATTCAACGCAGGGACATGCACAGATGTATCACCATCTGAACCTTTCACACAGCCGTAACCTCATGCCAATGGGCTCAACTGCCAGACAGCAGAACAGGTAAAATGTCTACAGAAAGTACACATCTCTTACAGTCCTTATCATTGCCGCCCCTCAATTTTAAGTACAGAATTTAGAATATCTTAAGAAATAAATGCAAAATGGGCCAATCTTGTAAATTTAATAAAATGTCCAAACTTACCGAACAAATGCTTTCATACAGTCAAATAAAAAATACAGACATAAGATGTACGTTCGATACAATTGTTGGCAAACCTTTTGATGAATTTAACCTAGTTATTCAAACAAAATAAAAAAACAAGACTCACCGGTGCTTAATTTTCAGTGTTCACATGACCTGAGTTAACCAATGAATGACGGTTTTAGCGCATAAAAAGGGGCTGATTTTTTTTTTCCGAATTTCTTTTTCTCAATGGAAAAGAAAAAAGAGCTGTCTGAGAGCATCAGAAATGCTATTCTCGAAAACAAAACAATTCCAGAGTCTACAAGACAGTCGCCAAAGCTCTCGAAGTCGCTGTTTCAACAGTTTGTAATGTTATCAAGAAGTTTCACAGTCATAAAACTGTTAAGACGCTTCGAGGACGCGGTGCTAAGAAGAATCTCGATGAGAGAAGTCTGCGAAGGTGGATGCAGATTGTGGAAAAAACAGGACAGGCACAAAAAGGCAGGACTAATGTTTGCTAAAATTTTCACAGATGAGTCACAGTCTTTCTGGGATAATGTTCTATGGACAGATGTAACCTAAGTAGAGCTCTTCTGGAACACGGTGCATCGGTTTGTCTATAGGCGATGAATGAAGCCCATAAGGAAAAGAATACCCTACTACAGTAAAACATGGTGGAGGTTCTATCATGCTGTGGGGCGGCTTTGCAGCCTCTGGAACTGGAGGCTTTGAATGTATCAAAGGAATGATGGAATCAGAAGGTTACCAAGATATTTTAGAGCAAAATGTGTTACCCGGTGTCAGAAAATCAGGTTTGAGGTGACCCAAAGCACACAAAACCTACAGCACAGAAGAATGGTTGAAAAGGAAAAGATGGACTGTGTTTAGACTGGCGTGCAACGAGTCCTGACCCAAATCCCATCGAAAACGTGTGGAGAGAGCTGAAATCTGCCGTTGGAAAGTGGACTCCTGCAAACTTAAAATAACTTGTAGGCATAGCAATGGAAGAGTGGCAGAAAGTACCAGCAGACAGGTGCCAGAAACTTCTAGATGGCTACAAGAAACATTCAGAGGCTGTCAGTGTTGCCAAAGGTTCTGCAAACAAATATTAGTGAAGAGTGCCAATAATTGTGTCCGGTTGCACTTTGTGTTTGTATTATATCACTTTCATGCAAGTTTTTTTTTTTTTTTTTTTTTTCTCTCTTTTTTGCTCAGTAACTTTGGACATTTTATTAAAATATTCTGGTTATACAAAATTGGTTCATTTGCATTTATTTCTGAAGTTATTCTGAATTATGTCTTTAAAATTCAGGGGTATCAGTAATTTTGACAAGGGCTATTTTAAAATTGTGCTTCACAATACTTCTGTGGCTTTATTGATAATGTATCACAAGGAGGACTTGGATGATAAGAAATTTTTCAGGAACAATAAATAAAGATAAAAGTATTTAACTGTCCGTAGTCTTATCTTAAATTGAACCAGCTAGTTATGTTTATCCAGCAGGTCACTATTCAAATACAAATCTGTAAACTGTGTTGTCATGTGCCACAGTGCTTATGATCACAATGCTCCTTTGCATAACGGAACTCCTTCCTGGTAATAAATATACATGAATCTGTTTAGATTGGATACTGACTATATCACAGGACAGGTTACTTTGGACTGTAAGAAAACACATTTCTGCAGGGTCTCGGGTCTAACCGAGACCTGGCATTCGGGTGCAGAGTTGGGTTTGTCACAACAAGTCAACACTTTTTTTAACATTAAGTCTTTTGACCCAGAGGTGATGTAACAAAACACAAGAATCTACAGCAGTGCCAGTGACTCTGAGGCTGCACTTGGCCTTTGCGGTCGTTTTAGCCAAATGCTAATGTAAGCCTGCTAACATATTCACAATCACTGATGCTAGTGCTGGTGGCACTAGATGAAAAATCAAAGGATCAGTCATAATTAGAACTCATCGTCTGGTAGCTATGAATGCCTACTAATTTTTAATTTAATTTAATTTTATTTTTTTGTTCAATCTAGTGAATGTGGAGATATTTCACTGGACAATTGAAAACTCTGACTAGCTGATGTGTGCTAGATCAAAAGAGAATCACCGAAGTCATTAGGTTTTATCCTCTGGGATGGACTGCCATGAAATCTGCCAGATATTTAAGCTCCCCAAAGTCGTTTGAACATTTCACACATAACCAAACATGTCAACCTCATGGTGGCGCTAGAGGAAAGGTCAGGGGATCACAAAAGTCGTGAGGATTCATCCTCCTGAGGAACACGAATATCTGTACAAAATTTGCCTTCTCCCCTCATGTTTTGCTACATTGCAGAGAAAAAAGGGTAAATGGCATTTTATCGGCTGTAACAGTGGTTATTTGTGTTATTTAAAGATCACAGCTGAAAAAACCTGATTTAAAATGTATTCAGTATACAAAAGAGTGCATTTGGCGCAACCCATGAATACAGCCAGGTGTGGTCGTTGGAGGGCCAGACCAGGCAGCACAGCTGACAGTCTTGCAGACTGCTGACTTGCAGACCACTTTGTTTGTTTTTTTTTGCCCCCCCCCCCCGTAACTTAGCTGTCGTAATGTCTTTCTTTTTAAAGCTTTGTGTTCATGTAGGCTCTGTCAGAGTTTTGGCTAAATGTCCCTTTTTGCTCTTGTCAATTGGCCCTCAGGTCCTCATGATGCAGTCAGTGGATTTAATGATAAGAGAACCTCAGTTCACCTGGGTGGACCCTGGATGAAGCCCAAAGTCATCAACAGGTAAGGTGTTTTTAATGATTGTTAAATATTATTATAACCTAGCTAAATTAAAATTCTAGGTCTGTCTTTGGCGCTGGTTGTGTAACATACTAAGCATAGATCCCAGAGCAGCACTCCAACCCCCCCAAACCCATTGGGTCATGACAAAAGCTTATCTCAAAGCACCCAGCCCACAGTTCAGTGGGATAAGCAGTGTTAACATTGTCATGGTTGAGGCTTTGACACCGCTGGAGTCTATCACTTTGAATAATGTGTACACCCGGTGAGCTGCACGGCGTTTTGGATCTAGATATTCACCAAATGGTGCGTGCTGTGTGTTTGTACTCCTGAAAATCGAGAGCCTTTGCCTGTCCGACCAGAAGAGGGCGACATTGTTCGCACGGTGAACATGTTCGCCATGAAGCGCTCCACCTGGAGCAAACATTTTTTTTTTTGTTTTTCCTTTTTAATTTCTGTTGTGGGCTATTTTATAGAATCATCGCTGAAAAACAAGGTTCAGTGGATCTGAAAAGTTAGCTCAAGTCAGTTTGCAGGAACCGTTGCTTTTCTGGTTTTTGAGGCTTTGGTTTGTAATGGATTAAGGCTTTTATTCCTCCAGTTTTGCACTGAAGCATAAAACCATCTACCAGAAGAGAAATCTTGAAAGTTGTATTTGGCTTATTCTACTTACTTTTAATATTTTAGATTTAAAAAAAAAAAATGGATTATATATATTTAAAAAATCATATATATATTTATTATTTTTTTATTTTTATTATATAATTATTAATATTTTAAAAATATCTTTTAGGGCATTTATACTGTATTTCCTTAAGCGTAGCCTGTTTTATTTAACCAGGCAACACCCATTTTAACCCTCCTTTTATAATATCAATGCATTACTAAAAGGAAAAGTTATATAACTGAATAAACCCCAGACAGATGAGCTTTAAATTCTCATGACTTCAGGGTTCTGGTTAAAAACAAACGTGTTTATGATATTATATACTCAATAGTCATGGACTGCACAGTCAGTAATTCACAACAAGACCAAATTTTTAATAAGTTGCAAATTTTATAAAATTTCGTGACATTAATTTTATCTTTTTGTTATGCACATACGAATCATTTTTCTTCATTTGTAAATTGATTGATTTATTAATTTTTTCTAATGATTAATTTCCATTTAGTAATTAAATATTATTAAAACTAAGTTGTTTTTTTTGTTGTATATTTCAACCTTTTTAATTTCCCAATAATTTATGTAGAGGTTTCATTAATATGCAATCCATTATTTACTTATTTGTTTTATCATCGCAATAAATATTTCGGCCATGCCCGCTGTTTATTTCAATCATTTATGTGTATGTGTAGAGAGGAGTTAGTTTGCGAGAAGTGCCCCCTTCCCCCCACCCCCGCAACGCGCAAGCGCTCGGGACCGTGTGGGAATGGTCGGTCCGCGAACTGGGGGTTGGACCGCTCCGAACGAAACAGCGCAAAAGAGTTTTAAATGTCCGCCATGTTGTCCATGGCGCACTGAACCAACGATAGGGAGCGGAGCGTAGGAAAAAAACAGTCCGAGAGAGAGCGACCAAGATCCGGGCCTTCCCCCGGCTCCGTTGGCGACGCCCTAAATACAAGCTACAACCATTCGAACGTTAGAATAGAGATTAACCGCACAGAAACATCCATGAAAGCTCCACTCGGTACCGCTGTGAATATTAGGAGATCGGATAGATTTATATTGCATCTCGAATTGTGAAAAAAAAAATGAGTAAATTGTCGTTTCGGGCACGGGCGCTGGACGCTTCCAAGCCACTACCCGTCTTCCGTTGTGAGGATTTACCCGACCTACACGAATATGCATCCATTAACCGGGCAGTGCCGCAGATGCCTACGGGGATGGAGAAAGAAGAGGAATCGGTATGCATTAACAGTTCGAAAATGTGAAAATTTACGCTTTGGTTTATTTTTTATTTTTACATGATCAGAGGCGTCCCTAATTTTTTTTTTTTTTTTTTTTTTTTTTTTTTCTGCGCAAGCCTTCACAAAATGGCCGCCAATTTTCTCAGAAGAAACACGACAGATTTCTGTTGCAGACGGCACATATGTGGGACTCGGACGAATGTTGGGGTAAAGCGGGGATGCATTGTGTCATTATTGGATAAAATTTCCCGGTTTTGCCGGCTTATTTGTGCGTGAGGTGATTTTTCTGAGTACAAAGGAGTCATGTGACTTAAGCAATTCCGACATTTTGTCTTGTCTGTCAGGATGGGGCCTTGTGTTGGCGTAATTGCGAAGGACCAGGGCAAGGGGGAGCTAGTGATTTCATATTGTGTGGCATCTGTGCCACTACCAGACAGAAATGTCAACACTGCTGCCATGCATTTCGAAAAACTCAATCGTTGTCATTTTGGAAAGATACGATATATACGTTTGGTTTGTTTGTATGTGTGTTGACTTTTCACCTGATCTGTAGTGGGGCATGTTATCAAAATTAAGTTAGTTTGCTACCAGCACTTTGTCGTGTCATGGAGTTGTCGATGTATAATACAACCTTTTCATGTTTATTTGTAGTGAGGCTGTGGGCTGTGATCCTACACTGTGTGTGTATATAATTCAGCTGTTGTCATTCAGTTATTGCAACAACTAAAACCATTGTTTGAACAGTACATGTACTGTTCAAACAATCATCCTGTTCGTGGATCAGGTGTATTATTTTTTTATCCCCCAGTCTTACAGCACTCACCTGGAGATATTTTTCTTAATAAATGAATATATGGTGACATTTCAGACTAGGTCTTTTGAGAGGATAAGGTGGTTTTTCGTGATAGCTGTTGTGACTGTAATAAGCATCTGTGTGGTTCCTCATTGTTGACAATTTATTTGCCAGATAAGCACATTAAAGCCCATCTAAAAATCAAAGTCTCCAATGCTTGTACCTTTTGAAATCAATGATTTGAGAAACTCTACTAGCTATTTTGGCAGATAATTGGCTATCCTTTGGTGGACCCTCAGAGCATCCTGACAGAGAGCAACATTTTTATGTGAGATTTAGGGATGCACCAGCCACACAGGCATGTAGATAAATAAGGTCCGCTTCGCTCTCCGGCACCAGCATCCCACAGCGGCATTGTAGTTATCTGTAGGATGTAGTGGGTTGTTTGTAAACTAGATACCCCCCATTGGAATTTGGCTTTGTCCTTCCAATTTGTTCATGCCATTTATCAGACAACAGTGAGGCCCTTATTCTGGGTCCCCTAAGCAATGTAATGACTTCCCCAAGGGTGCAGCGTTGTAGCTGACCCAGCAGTCTTGACCAATGTTTAAATATAAGTGAAAATAAATGGAGAATATCACTTCAGTCGTCTGAGGTGGATGCTGCTGCTGTTCACTGAAAGTTTGCTGCAGCCGGTCTGCCTCCTTGCTCTTGTTGAAGCTCAGTGTCAGGGGTTCAGTGTGTCAGATGGCACAGCAGGCTGGCAGACCAGCAGCACGTGGCGCTCAGGAGGAGATCGGGCAGCAGGAGCTGGGAGGGGGTTGCTGTCACTTCAAAGTCTGTGCTCAGCTGGAGTGCTCGGTTATGTAACAGTTATATTATCATAAGAGGTAGGCCAAAGCCTGCTGCATACCAACCGCTCAGTGTTTGGAGCTGTCTGTCATGAATTTTTACATCAGAGTTCAGATGGAAATTTGCTTTGAATCGTTAATGGCAGTTAATGCAGCTCATTCTTTTTGAAAGACTACTTCAGCATTTAATGCATGGTGTTTCTTAATTTTACTGTAAATGCATGTATTTTTTAGTTTTGTGGGTCTGATTCTCCACTCGATCTACACAGGGAATAATGCCTGTCATTTGTGGAGATCTGCTTGACCCACTGAGCGAAAACTTTAAATTTTATTTTGAACAGCCATCCTGAAAGTCTTTTTTTGGGAAAGCGTGAGCTTGGCATGTTTCGCCTACCACCACCTCAAACACATTGACTACCCTCTCAGAGTTCAGTGGTCTACAGGGTGAATGTGTGGTGTCCGTGTAGTTCCTAACTCTCTGCTTATAAAGAGATTTATAAAATGAGTTTATCTCAGACCACAGAGCAACTTTTCAGAATCAGGCCTTTCTCTACACTGTATTTAGCACTGCTCGTTTCACGTATTTAGTGAGCACAAGTGAAAGCACAGGCTTGCTTTCTTTTTTGCTACTTGCTTCCCTTTGAAAAGTCATAACTCAGCGCAGTATGTGGTTTTGTAATTTGCAGGCGGCGTATATGTAGTGTGGCTTGACTGAAGAGCCGTCATCGCTGAAATTCCCTCAGCACGTGCCGCTTGTTTGTTTTGGGCCAGACACTTTGTCTTGTGTTTACGTTTGGGTGAAAGTGAGGTCAATATCTGCGGCCCTGGTGGGAACCCACAGGCATCTGTTGTGTTTGCCTCTTTGCCAGACACAGTTCTTGTACTCGCACACACAGACGTACACACACACTCCGATTCTGGCAGACTACCAGTTTCTCACTGTGTGACCTTGCTGGGTGGGAATTTGGGTCATGTCACCTGTCCAAGGTCTGTGCAGCCTACATGCTGTGAAATTGAAAGTTGCCTTTGTTGGCTCCTTTCCCTCCTTTTTTTTCTTTCACCGTTGACAGTTTTGTCTTGACGTCTGTATGGTCGGCGTGGGAAATTAACACCAGCCATGGAGCAGGTTCTTGAATCCCTCTTCCCAGCCAGTTTGCCAGCTTGGCGAGCCTCAGCTGGAACAACTCCTGAGAATGACAAGTGGATTAAGGAATCTCCAGTCAGTGACCTATGAATGGAAGATTACTCTGTGTACATTACCTGGTTGGTTTTATTGCATTATTATCCAATAGTGGGCTTACACTGAAGTTAGAAAAACTTTCTTTGCCTTGTAGAAACTGCCTCGGTCTTATTTCATGAGTCACATTCAAAGTTTCTCAGTTCATGCTCTGTTGATTTACAAACTGCTTAGCAGAGCTGGAACAACCAAAAACGCAGTCTGATGGCTGCCAGTAATTTCCCATCCCAATTACACTAGGTGTTAAAAATCATCCTCTCCCACGCAGTGCATAAACCTGCTTTGTACTGTAGTTATGCATCCCTCAACAGCCGTACCAGTCCATTCCCCGCAGCTGTCCATCATGTTAAGTGGCATTTACAGTGTCTGGGACGGTAGCTGTCAGACACGACTGGAGAAGGTGGAGGAGGCTAAGGCTGCCTCAGCAGACTTGACAGTGATCGATTTGGTCATTTTGGAAGGCTATTTCTGGAGTCCTGTGTGTATGTGTGAAAAAGCGAGACCAAGAGAAATAGGGTGTTCAAGTGAGGGTAGCAGCCAGTGCTCTGTATTCTGACTGTTCACCTCAATCTGAGTCTATTTATTCTCAGGCAAATAGCTATGGCCGGGTAAGTAAACAATTCTGCTTGATTAGGTTTGGCAGCTGACGTGATTTGCTCAAGGCCATTTGATTTTTGAGTTTGGAAGTTGACGCGGAGGTTTAGGGGTTTTCTGAGGGAATGTAGGAATAGGATAGGAACATGAAGGTTATGCAAGCGTACAAGTGCAGAGGGGGTTACAGCAAATGCTGCAGATAGGTTGAATGTGTTAAAAGTTTTGAGTTCTGTATGCAGACGCCTCAGGGAAATTCGGAGGATAAAACTGAAACTTGTCCTCAGCTCTTCACCAGCTACGGGAGTCCTTAGAACAGATCGCTGGAGCACATGGCACCATAAATGTAAAGTATATATTGTATAGTAAAGTATATATTTGCCTCAGGTATATGAGACTGTGTAGAATATTGCTAGCCCCAGAAGTCCAAACGATGTTGATGAACACAGGGCTCTGGGAGGCAATAAAAGAGATTTAATACGGGACACTAAAACTGTTACAGATGATTACAAACATGATGGTATACCGAAGGTGACACATTATAAAGTTTAGTTTCCTGCCTCTTTGGCAGGTAACGTTCTGAAGTGATGAGTGACCACCAGTTAGCTTTTGCCAGTACCAGGGAAATGTAAGAATCCATTATTACTGTTCTCAGATTTTGAAGTAGTTATTGTGCTGCACAGTAGTCAAAATCAGCCAGTAAAGGCAAATGCTGAAAATGTTGAAAATTGTGTGTGTATAACTACACTCTTTTATGAAATGAGCAATACCTCAGTCATTCAACTTGTAATCGTAAAAAATGCTCCAAATATTGTTGTGATTATTTGTCCACACTTTACAGACTTGGCTTTTGGATGGAAAAGCCATCTTTCCATCCGAATACAATTCTGTTGTATGAAATAATAAAAGACTAACAACCATATGGAACAGTATAGCCTGCACTGTATGCAGTAGAACAGGGCTTTGTGTCTTCAAAGTTTCAGTCGAAGTGTCGAGGACCATCTGTTTAAAAACCCTGTGGCACTGAAAAGCTTGCCTTTTGTTGCCGTTAAATGGACACATCGATCCGAGTTCTTTTTGTGTTTGTCTTAAGTTTCACTGGAGGTCTTTCTTAGAAGCAGCACACTTAGCTGATTTAATCCAGAGAAAACAGTTTGCCATCCCAATGTTCCTGTTCTCATAAGCAGCCTTTTCTCCTGGCCATCATGCTGTGCCAGGGGTATCTTAGATTAAAACAAAATCCAGATGATATGAATCCCTAAAATGAAGAAAATGATCTTTTAAATCAGGCACATATAAATATTAAAGTAGAAATACCACATTCATTAAAATGGGTGCTCATGTTTTCTGTTAGTTTGTCACAGTTCACAGTGTCACAGTGAATAGGGATGGGGGACATTACGAGATGGAGTGAGAGACAAGAAATCTGTCAACGGTCAGATTTTACCATACTGTTTGTACCAAGTTTTATTATTTCTTGTTTTATTAGACCAATGATAGATGCCAAAAACCCAGAAAATCTATGACTGACATTTGGATATCTTTTGTAGGATTTCTCAATGGAAATTAAGAGAACATACTGTATCATTATATATATTGATATCATCATATGAAATCACATCTGCCTTTTTTAAAGAAGACCAACACACAAGTAAAAGCTCAACCTTCTGTGAAACAATGCCAACAGTCATTTATAGCATTAAATTGAAACACTGGCCTGTCACACACTGGGGCCGTCGATACATATATGCTGGGCAGATGCTTGTATAAGAGATGAGATATAGACATAGCCAGTAGATCTTCAAGTACAGTCAGGATGTCATATTGCCTGTAAAATGAGAAGCAGTGAGTTAATTTAGTTTACTGGTGAAATAGCATTAGGTTTCAACCCAGGGAACATGGCACTTTAGAATCAAATTCATACTACTACCTCTAGAATGTTGACTGTGTATTCTGAATCTGAATGAGCCTTATACGCCGTATATCGTCCTCACGGCTGGCACATGTATTACACAACAGTGACTACGGTAGATTTTCAGGGGAAATTGCAACCATAACAAACCAGTTGCACTTACAGCGTCAAACTTCCTCATTCAAGTGCACACCCACACATACATGCTTTCTGTCAGACTCATTCACTTACGTCTACCTTCCCTAGGCACGAATATTCTCTCCCTTCCCCACTACCTACACTTGCGTCTTTTGACAGCCACAGGGAAAACAAAAAAACATACACCTTGTCTCCAGAGAGCTCTTTGACAAGGCAGGCAGCACGCTGCCTTGTTGACAGACTGCCTGCCAGTGGCTTAGCGCCCAGCTATAGACCAAAGGCTCTACTACTACGACTGACTGTGACTGTTCAGACAAGCAGCCCGCCAGCAAACCAGTTAGTCAGCCATCCAGCCCCTCTGCCTCCCCTGCGGCACATTCCCCCTTAGCAGGCTTGGCAGCGGCAGGCTCTCATCACACTTGTGGCGGGTAGACAAGGCGAACTGACTGAGGGTTGGAGACAAACAGTGTCAAGTTCCCCCTCTGTATTTGCGCACTTTAGAACGGTTGGATGGCAGGTTCAGGTTTGTCCCCTTCCAGTTCCTACATGCCATTCTAGGGCCAATCATTATTGTCTTGCATCTATTATGATTTAAACTAACTGAAAACCTCAGTTGACAGTGTAGACTTAGCAACCGATGTTTTAATATGGTCCTGTTTCTCCTGGTAGCTTTTTCTTTTCTTTTTCCCCATTTGGAGATTATTATTGTAAGGTCTAGATGCCAAATGTTACTCATTGTGTATCCGGATAATCGTTAGTTTCTTCCCGTAACTCATTTTGCATTTACATATGCAGCTGGTATCTGTATGAGTCAGTTTGTTGTTTTCCCCCTTGGAATGACAAAGTGTACAAGATACTGTGTTTAGTTGGGCAATGTTTTGCTTTGCCCCAATTGTTTCACAAATTGCTTTTTAAAGTGGGGGTTGTTGTCTTTCATTGTTTAGTTTGTAAAAGCCCTTTGTGAAGTTTCACCCATACTTTGCTTTTTAAAGGACCGCAGCTATTCAGTAATTAGTAAACCACCTATTGTGGACATTTGACAGCAAAATGAAATGTCAGAGAGTAAGGTTTTCTTTTACTGTATTACAGTTGAAATAGATACTAGTTCTAGATTATGGCTGCTGATGTTTCTGGTAGAGAAAAGAAATCATTAATGTTGAACCTTTCTGTATAGAAATTTGGCATTTTGAAATAATTTAAACCGCTGCAGCACGTGGACAAATGGAGTGTTGCGTTAGTTCAGTTACACTTGCATTAGCTGATTCATTTTATGTTTAACAATCACACTCGTTCCCAGGCGTGTGGCTGTCAGCTGACAAGTAACATGCAGTTTTTTTCTCTCTCTCTAAATGATCTCAAACCTAGCATTTCTGTTTTGCAGTTTCTTGTTACTTATTGTCCAACATATACACCCACACCAATTATATCTGTAATAAGCTAATATCAGCCGATATCAGCCATGCCGATTTTATGCTGTTTGGATTTTTTTTTTTTTTGGATAGCTCCCTCAAAGCAGTCTTTTCTGTCAAATCCAACTGTATAAGAATTTTCTATAAAGGGTGAATTCCAAAAACCATACGGTTCTGTAACATTTTGCCCTTGTATCAGTTCCAGCTTGCAGCTGTAGCACCAGCTTTCATTACCCAGTTTGGTAGCTTCATAACGGCTTGATAGTTTGAAGAAAAAATAACTTTCTCTGTTGTGTTTAAGTGATTTTGATTTGTAAAGTATTAATTTAATGTGACAGTATATAATCTAGTAATTGAAGGTCTGTCCTCAGTGGACCGGGTGTATTAACTCCCATCTGTGTCTCTGTAGGAACACCATCTCCAGCGGGCCATCTCAGCACAGCAGGTATATGGCGAGAAGCGGGACAACATGGTCATCCCAGTCCCCGAGGCAGAGAGCAACATCACCTACTATGATTCCCTCTACCCTGGGGACTACAAGATGCCAAAGCAGCTAATTCACATACAGCGTAAGTGGGCTTCTCGAATGGCAAAAATGTGTCGCAGAAAGCAGAGTTGATGAGTTTGATGTAGCAGTTTAGGTACCTCAGTTGTTTCAATTGGCTATGACAGCGTTTTCCTCAATTATTTTGGATGGGTTAAATGCCACTTGGGGGCTGTTGATCAAAATAAGCTGCAATGAGTAGAATATTCCACATTAGTGTACCTTTTTTAGGAGCTTTTTTATTTGCAAATCATCACTTTAGACCTGTTATTTCATTAGATAAACATTTGGACTATAAAGCGGAGTATGAAAAATTTCCTCAGAGTGGTTGTCACTGAAAGAAAAGGAAACCTATTGTGACATTCAGACCCATTTGGCATTAAAAGTGTAACTGTTAATGGAGGGTTCCTGGTTGTAGTGGGTTAGCTAAGTTGACTGCATAAAGGCTTATAAAATGTTGATGCCATTCAATGACTCACAAGCCAAGGTAGTAGGCCTGTCGTTTCTGACAGGTAATCACCCATTTAATGGCATGAGGCATGCGTTTTATGAGCTTCTACTGAGTTGTCATGTTTGTCAAAACAAATGAGTTTGAGAAATTGTTTAGTTCAGTAATAATATGAAAGAAAATGAGTTTGCTAGATTGCTTAGTTCAGTAAACATGTCTGTGTCACAAGCAGTTGCAACGATTGTTTCTCTAAGGAAAGGAATTTGGTGTACCCTAAGCTGAGACACTGTTGTCAGTTGAAAGCTGTGTGTTTTTAAAAAAAAAAGAGAGAAAAAAAGTGTGTCCTGTCAAATTGCTGTCGATCAAATTTCCAGGTTTCCTCAGAGGTCTAGACAATCTGAAATGACAAGACAATGCAGTTGAGATCATTTCCAGGCCTTGGGAGTTTAGTATTTGTACAAAAATATCTAAAATTCTGCAAAAACAGTATGTTGTCTTACTCCATTTGTGTAAGGAATTTTATTCACCTAAACCCACTGATGATTTTATATGGTACCGGTTCATAGAACTAAAAAACTACTCTCGTCAATAACCATATATCCCGTCTGTCATACTCGGTTGCCTTCTCGGCTGCCCAACATGAAAGTGATTTGCTAAAATTAAGTATGAACTGAGGTTAGCATTTTAAAGCCTGTGCGTTGTTTGCTGTATAATTGTAAGTGCAGTAGCTGTGCATGCTCGATGGCAGCTAGTTTGATGACTTTAGCAGATTTGGCAGTTCTTTCTGTGAGAGACACCACTGCTGAATTAAAACACATAA
Organism: Xiphias gladius; assembly: GCF_016859285.1. NCBI lineage: Eukaryota > Metazoa > Chordata > Actinopteri > Istiophoriformes > Xiphiidae > Xiphias > Xiphias gladius. The sequence continues at coordinate 24,397,325 of NC_053413.1, read as the reverse complement.
AACCACTGGCTGAGAGTTGTGAGGCAGTTGTTGAGAGTCAGAAAGGAAGTGCGTTAATGTGAATTGGTCTGTGGTTTGACATGGATGTCTCGCCGGTCACCGAGGCTTGAGACAAAGTAGGAGACTGAAAAAGCTAGGCTGTAGTGAGTGAATAGCTTTTATAATTTCCTTTCTCTTGAGTCAGAAATACGCTCCCATTAGACCATTAAGAAAGGGCAGAGTCACATTTTATGCCTTAACTAAAATTATACTGATGTATCTCTGACCTGTAAAAATACTCAGTGTGCATATTTTTAGCTTTCACGTACACATTAATGCAGACTCCTTTTAAATCGTTTGGCAGTGTTAGGTCAGTCTGTGAGATACTGGGTTGGGTGAGATTTAACTGTATCCGCCCTCCACAACACCCAAATTATCTTTACTGTCCATTAGTCTCTAGTCAGTCCTTCTGCTTCCAAATGCCTGAAAGGGCAAATTTGGTTCAATTAAGCCTGATAATGATCCCGCGTATCCCTAGCCTTCGTGTTAAACAGATGCTGGGTGGCCTTCCTCTTAAAGCACTAATTTATTGCAATTTCCAAATGTGTGTAACATTTACGCCTACATATGGCTATTGCACACTGCTACTGGCAGATGTATTTAGTTTTATGTACAACATAATGACAAAAGATAATATATAACTTAGATAAATACGATTTATAAAATGAGTACTAGTCTGGCTCCTATCAAAGACCAGTAATGGCTGAAAAGAGCAGACAGGAGGGACTGCTGCTGGGGTTTGAACTATTGTTACTACAGCGAGCCTGGCTGCGAGGGCTATCATTCTGGGAGCGCAGACTTGGGCTTTCTGTGTAAGTGGAGGGTTGTTACCTTTTCAGATGGCGGTAAAGGTTTGTTGTGTTTCCCATCTTTGTCGGTAGAGGTTGTCTGCATATTTTACAACGGGTATCGCTCTGCTGTTTATACCATTTTCGAATCGCTGATGTCGTGGTTGTTTGGTTGTTCACCACAATTACCTTCTCTTGTGCAGACGCTTGGCTCCCCTCACAATCGCAAACTTCTATTTTTCCATCAGTGTGTGTGAGGTCCCCCCCCCTTGTTTTGGCCCACACGTGTAGGGCCGTCCTTTCGTACACCTACACCATTCTAAGGACGTGTGTAGCAATATGTCGTAATTTTCTCAGTAGCCCGGGTCACGGTAAACAGACAGCTCCGGGGAAACTGAGAATTGAAACACTGTCACCTTTTTGCAGCCGCGGTACTGTTTTTGGTCAGAGCTGCTTTCTTTGACTATGGTTTTGTGCGTCTGTTGGTAGGCCCCTCTCTGGTTTTCAATTTTCTTTTTCTTTTTAGCGGACAAATTGTTGCATCTCCATCTATCCAGTGATAACAATGTGGCCATATGAAAAAAGGGATAAACATTGTTTACAGAAAAAAGATTGCAGGAAATAGAGTGCATAGAAAACAAATTGAAATGCATATAATCAAAGTAATTTGTCTGTTTTCATTGTATGTAGCAGCAGTGGCTAGTAATTGTAGTTTGGCCTTTTCATATATCAGCCTGCCTTTTATTCGTAGATACACAGAGGTGCTGAAAACCATGTCATGAAAATACTTACTCATTAGATGATGAATTCTAATTCTAAATGATTGCTATAGGTGGTAACTTTGCCTCTTTGGTGGGTGCAGTGTTACAGAGGATGAGCTATATACACCTCTTTGCACACAGGATATGTGACATGTATGCACACAGACTGACACCAAAAGTATATTAAATGAATGTATGACTTTTTTGAACATAGCACTTGAGCTATAGAGCGGCCTTGCCAGTCATATTACTCAGTAACCGTTTATATATATCAAACTTAAAAAATATCATTAACTGCCTCTACAAAGAGAAACCATCCTTTAATAGTCAACACGCTGGTAAAACAGTGACACTGGATTGTGAATTATGGGATCTGCTAGTCAGCAGATGGACATTTTATCTTCTTTGTAAATCAAAGCTTTCTGCTTTAGTTTGATGGATAAAACTGAGTTTTAGGGTGCTTTGCTGCATCTTCAACAATAGGAAGTCTGTTATTTCAGGCTGATAATTCAACAGTGAGGTAAAGTGAACTTGGCTAGAAACTGGCCTGATGGTGTTTTTTTAAATGCTGTATCATGTGCCCTCAGTTACTACCAGACCAATTAAGCTAAATTTTGACTTTCAACAGGGAGTCCACTGTGGAGTCAGAGTAGAGAAGACAAGTTTTCCCGATCACTCTGAAGTTCTGTGTCAGATAAATTCCAAAATGTGAACGCAATTTTGTCTTAATTATCTCCCTAATTTCAGATCACTACTATTTAAATAAGCCCAAACATGTTCATTCCTTTCGCATACTAGTATCATAATTTGTAATTGTTCAGCGATATGCTTCTCTTTTAACCCACTCATTCCATGTCATAAATGTACAAGCTAATTAGCAAACATGAGGGCAGTTGCACTAAATGATTGAGTATGGAGATTACAATAGAAGGCAACAGAGGCAGGGCGTGAACGCCAGAATGCAGTAAATAGCCGCAACAAAAAACAAAAGGACACAGAGAGAAAGGAATAAGAATAGAAATTTCCAAGAATTTTGGCAATCCGATGTCGGAGCCTCCTACAAAATCCAGATCTTATAAAAGATTTCTCTAAATATCCTTTTCTAAGCCGATTCTTTCCACCATTGTTCACAACTTAACTTTCGAAAAACTTAAAATTTTCTTACATTGATCACAAATCTGCAATGTTTTATCAGTTCATAGACTTATGTCTAAAGTCTGTTTCCTCTCCTCTACCCCCCTGCAGCTTTCAGCTTGGACGCAGAGCAGCCGGACTACGACCTGGACTCGGACGATGAGGCGTTTGTCAACAAGCTGAAAAAGAAGATGGAGATCAGCTTCCTGCAGTTTGAGGAGATGATTGACCGGCTAGAGAAAGGCAGTGGACAGCAGGTCGGCACTATTTTTGTCTCCGTCTTCCCCAAAACACAGCTGGCTGTAAAGAGAGCCCCATAAAATAACTTACAGACCAATGCACAGTGAGACAGTGACAGCATCAGCATAAATGCCCCTCACAACAGCTTTGTCCCCCTCCCCACTGTGTAAATACATGTTATTGATCAAAATGTGTAACCCCTGTCTTTATCTCTTAGCTGGTGAGTCTCCCTGAGGCCAAACTGCTGCTGAAGGAGGACGATGAGCTCATCAAGGAGGTCTTCGACTACTGGAGCCGGAAGAGGAAAAACAGCAAGGCTAACTCGCTCATCCCCAACGTCAAGCAGGAGAAGCGGGACGGCTCCAGCACTAGTGACCCCTATGTGGCCTTCCGACGACGCACAGAGAAGATGCAAACCAGGAAGGTTCGTTGTCTTTCACCCCATGTTTTATTGACAGTTTGTATGTGGCTCTGATTACGGAAGTTATTCCGTTAAACTGTTCTTTGTAAATGTTATCATAGTGTGGAATCATGGACATCCAGACTGTTTCATGTCAGGTGGAGTTTTGGTTTTGATTTTAATTACGTTGCTGTGGTGCAGAGATTAGCTATTATTTAAAGAGATTTTAGATGTTACCCATGAGTCTGCTTGTTTTTTCAAGTTCTGCCCAACTCCTCCTAGTTTGTGTCTGTCTTTTAGTTCAAAGCTAAAACCACCTTTTATTTGAAGCTAATTTAGGCTGCCGTTTGCCATAAATGGGAAGGTATTTTTTGATTCTCTCTGCTTAAAGAGTAAATATAAACATTCTGTCTTTCCACACACAAGTTGAATCTTAGCTCCTATATTGTATAGTTTAACACACTATCATTAGTTGGTTCTATGGCAAAAATGACTGCCGCTGGGGACAAATAAATTATGCGCTGTCATCCCTTGTTTAAGGAAATATTATGTCACGTTAGACTGGCTTCCTCTATGCTTGAAATGATCTTTAAGACGTTACATTTCGCTGCACCGCTGTCTGTTGCGAAGCTGGGCCAGATCAGCTAGATCCAGTTTGCCATATTGTAAACACTCTACATACCTAAATTGTGATGTAGCCTATTAGATTCCAAGTATCTGACCCTGACAGGTTGACGAAAGAAGAATGTCGTTGGGCACGGAAAGCTCATTAAATGAACGGCATCTTACTTTACTGACACAGTGTGCGTAGAGTTGGCACATGGCTTTGTGACAGTCGGCACAGCTTTTACTAATGCTGTGTTTGTCCCGACAGAATGAATTACACGGCGAAGTGGGGGATTTAGTTTGCTTTTAAATTGTTCTGTTTGTCTGCTCAAGAAGCCAGGCTGCTGTGTGAAATGGTGATTGTGGCAGAGCCAGGTTCTGGTTAATGTGGAAAGAGGCTTGAGTCCCTGATCAGAAATGTTTGTATACATACACCCAAAAAAAAAAACTCCATCCATGTATGAACTTATGAAACAGGCTTTTAAAAGTACCTTCCCAGCCCAAACAATGACCAGTCTGAGAGAAACACTGCACCTTTTTAAAGTAAATATAATTTTACATTTACCCCAGTCCATTATTTTCTTAATTTTTTGAGGTTTTTTGTTTTTTTTAAATTATGTAACACTGCAATACAAACACTGACTCCATGAAGCTGTAGTTTCCTCTCAACCATGTTGTAAAGGATCTATATGCCACCAAGTGGTCATTAGAAGAATTTAGCCCAATGTAGTTTTTAATCATCTTGATAACCTGTTTGCTTTTGTCAAAGTCTTAAATGTTCAAAGGATTAAAACGTGCGAAATTTATCTTTCTACAAATGAGCAACATCACTGGACCTCGAGAAAAGTTGTAATTACTGCTAATTTAACTGGTTTATTTTCTTGGCCATTTAGTTTTTGAAACTTTGTAATTGTGTCTTGTCGTAGCCTAAAGCTCAAAGCCATACAAATGTGCATCATAATAAGTTTACATCTCATTATTATAGGCTGGATATGTTGCTTTTTCTCTTCATTATGTGTCTTGCTTATACTATTACCCACTCTTCAACGTTCAGAATCGTAAGAATGACGAGGCGTCCTATGAGAAGATGCTGAAGCTACGCAGGGATCTCAGCCGAGCCGTCACCATCCTGGAAATGATCAAGAGGAGGGAGAAGAGCAAGAGAGAGCTGCTGCACCTCACACTGGAGATCTTTGAGAAGAGGTGAGCACGCCTCCGGGGCTGCACACATCAGGGATTAGTACAGAAATAAAACAAAACACAGTTTGCCAGCAGGCTGTCAAACGTTATGAAGGAAAAAGTCAGCTGACTGCTCAGTGTGAGAAACTGTGACAACAGAACAGTTGAAGCTACTTTATCCATTTCTGTGATACCTTGCTATTTGGTGCAGTTTCCAAAAGAAATTTCATTAATGTAGTTTAAGGGGAAACAGACCACAGTGCCAAATGAAATGGTTTGATCATTTGCAGACTCTGGCTAATTCTCCGTCCCCCTTCTTTTCCAGAAACGTCATGTCAGACTTTGGTGGTGAGGTGATGGCAGAGGTTCTAGCTGAACGTGCGCTGGTGAGGCCGCAGATCATTCCCCTGGTCCCCCTCACCAACCAATACCGACACCAGGATCACATGGACCTCAAGGACTATAAGTCCAAGGTGAGGCCCACTTTCAGGTACATGACTCTTGATTCAAGTCTGGATAATTTGGGAAAGGTTGGAAAAGAGAGTCCCTATAAACCTCTGATCAAACGTTTAATGATGTTGAAGATTATCCCAGTGAGAAGGCTGATATTTATCTGCAGGATGAAAAGAGTTAAGTTTTAAGTCACATTGTCGTAGTTGAGTATTTTAGTATAATTTCCACCAGGTGTGTAGGGCAGGTGACTGTGCTTTTTTCAGCCACTATAAACATATTTTATGACTAACCATTCTTAAAATGCTGTCAAGAAATTGAAGTTTGTTTTTAAAGTTTATTGAACTGGTAATATTAGGAATGCTTTCAGAAGAGTACTGTGTAACATTAAAGATTAGCCATGAAAGATTGGCCATGGGCAGCAGTCTCGTTTGCTTTTAAGATGTCTCATGACTTACTGCTTTTTCCCTTGTAGCCCGAGAAGATGGAAGTTCCCAGGCAGAAGAGGAAGTACGAGAAGAAGCAGAAGGTGCTGCCTCTGTCGTCGGGCACCCCCCACCATCCGGGTCCTGTTGTCTTCAATGCCAAGGACCTCAACCAGTACGACTTCCCCAGCTCGGACGACGAGCCCTTCTCCCAGGTACACGCAAACTTCAACAAATACGGGCACTCATTCGTGCCAAGCCAATCAAGAACCAATGATGGCTTGTCTCACAAAATGTAATATTTGCAGTTGTTTTTGCTGCTGTTCAAGTTAATCATCTGTGTAACATTATATTTTATTGTACATCAGTTTTTCGTGTATTGCCATTTCCATTAATTCTAGTAAACTTCTACTTCTAGTGATTCTGAAATTATGTTTTTGACAAAGTGACAACAGCTATTATGTCCTGATGAGATTTGTTGGCTCTCAAGCTAAAAGAATTTGCTTAACAGAAAAGAACAATTTTCAAAAACTTTTCTGCACCCATCAATTAGTTGGTCGCTGAGTTTGTAAGATGACATCATTTTATAGAATTCAGGAGAAACTGATACAAGTCGTTTTTTTTTTTTCCCCCCACATCTACCGCTAAGTGGAAACCTAAAATCTGAGTAAACCCAGGACCAAGAATTAAATGGAGCTATTTAAAAAAAGACCTGGAAATTTTGCCTAAAACTGATGAGGTGGTGATGGCATCTGATGTCGCGTTTTTAATAGCAAAGGGTAACGATGTCCGCTGTTGGTTGCAAAGAGTTAAAATTGTAATCTCCTGTTTTTCTAACCATTTGGCATGCCTACTGCACCGCAGCTTCCCTAAGCCTTGTCCATACCTTTACTGTTGAGGTGATTTTAGAGACAACGAGTTCTGCCTCTGTCACTGCTCTCTGCCCTTTGTCCCTATAAATCCACTCAAAATTGCAAAACCACATGAGACGATTGGGTGGGAAATGTATTTAAACCAGAACCTCAGGCTTCTGTGTTATTAATGCTGCTCTTCCAGTGACCTTAGACTGACCTCTGACCCCTGTGTCCACAGCTGCACTCAGGCTCATCAGAAGCAGAGGAGGAGAACGATCCAGATGGTGCCTACGCCTTTCGCAGGAAGGCGGGCTGCCAGTACTATGCTGTAAGTGACATAACCCCTTGGTCGTCCACAGAATGTATAATAAAGCTCATTAGATGTTCACATTCTGTAGTAAATGAAGTAACTCATGATTATAGTGTTGGGGTTATGGGAAGCATACTGCCTTGTGGACATTCACATCTTTAAAAAAAAAAAAAAAAGGTCCTTATGGGTCAATCCAGAAATGTTGAATTAAAACGTCCCCCAACAACCTGGTTAAGATCCCTGCTTTTACCTCAAGGTTCCAGGTTCTATGTAGTGCTCTTTTCATTCTGGTTAACACAGACAGTTATCCCCGACTTATTGCACAGTCTGGTTTCACAGAGCAGTCTCTGTAAAACCAGACCATAATAGATAATTATGTTTAAATGGCTAATGGCTGGAGTGAAGTTTTGGCTATAAAGTTATTGTCCAGCTGTAGAAATACATTTTAGTAATTTTCAGATTGTAACACTTATATACTAGAGGGACAGCATTTTACAGTTCATGTATTTTAAGTTTATGTCAGTATTTTAGGTATTTAGACTGCAGTACACCAACACCACTTGGTTACCAGGCTTTAAGGCAACCCGTCACCAATTGCAAACATCAGGCGTTACACCCTGACAGAAGGAATGAAATGGGCGAGGTTCAGCATCCTTTTCACTCTCTCCAGACTCGTCAGGACCGCGTGGGTAGCTGGCCGTGGTGTGGTCCCTGGGAGGACGGTTTGGCAGAAGCTCGCTTTCGCTACAGTCTCACCACGCTCACTGTGCCGCGGCGCTGCCTGGGCATGGCTCGACGCCGCGTGGGACGAGGCGGCAGGTCAGTCAACCCTGAAGTTTCTCAGATTAGCGTTTTTCTTATTTGGTCACGTGGTTTTAAAACGACTTCTCAAAATATCATACGATACAATTCACTTCTTAAATACATACATTGGTAGTGGCTTGTATGTTGCTATGCTGGACATGTAGCATCCGAGCGTATGATTTTTGAATCTCAGAGGCACTTGGGGATAACAGCTCAGCTGCAGACAACTTTACTGTACCAGCCAGGTGGCAATTTATTCTTGCTCTTTAGAGACATACTTAAATGTATTCTTATCTGATTGATTAATCGGTAGAATACTTGATTATGCAAATAATTGATAGTTGCAGTAGTATTATTATAAGTAGAAGGCTTTGTCACATAAATTTCAGAAAGAAGCTGTTGTAAGACTGCCAGACAGATAAGTCTACGTATCTTAATTGACATGTCTCACGGTTAAAGCAGAAGACCTGACCACTTCCTCCTCCTCCTCCCTCAGGGTGTTACTGGACAGGGCATACACAGACTATGACAACGTTTTCCATGGACTGGATCCGGAAATGCTCGACCTGCCTCTTCCCCCTTCTTCTCCTCCTCCTCCTCCTCCTCCTACAGCCACTTCACGCTCACCGGCCATCGACAAGTTTTCCAGTACCTCAGAAACAAATACCTCAGACAGAATTTCCTCCTCCTCCAACTCCGCTCTTTCCTCTTCCTCTCCCTCTTCCACGGACCTCAGTCAGATACTGTTGAATATAAAGTCGTGCCGATGGAGGCACTTTAGACCACGGACACTACCACTACATGAGCTGGATAACGCCCACCCACTATTCAGGAGGTTGAGTCGAGGCCTGAAGCGATCAGTCTCTGCCTCCACAGCTGGGGGACAGCCCCATGGCTCTCAACGCCCAGGGAGGGTTTTTCCTACACCCTCCCCCATTGCTGGTAAGAGGCTCGGCTGCCTTGAAACACACTATGTGGATGCCTTCTGTCGGGCACTGTTTGGTGTAACTATTTTTGCACTCATGGCAGCTTGAGATTGAAGATCCACCACCCCTGCTTTGATTAGGACTGATTTATGTAATGTACTTATTTAATTGAAAAAAGGGATACACCCACACACATCACTAGCACCATTCATGAAAAACATTTAATTCCTCAGCCCTAGTGTTATTTTGTCAAGTCAATAGTTTGGGTTTTATTTGTCCAGGTGTTGAGATATCCACTACTGATGTGTTTGCTCCCACTCCTCTACAATGGGGGGTGAATAAAAAATGTCACGGCTGAGAAAAACTCCCAAAAATCCATGAAATTATTCAGGCTGAATGCTCACATCAGAGTGCTTCCTTTTCTCCCCTACATTTATTTTTTTCTTTTATTTATTTATTCATTTATTTTTACCCAGGTTGTTGTGGTAATTTTCTGTTTGTTGAGGGCGTTTTAATCGCAGGACCGGTGTTAGTTCTTTTTTTTTTTTGGAGGCGGTTGTTGCTTGGCATTCACACCTCCCACCCCGCCCAGTCCAAGAGGGGGTCAATTAAAACTGGATTTGATAAATAAATTCATGAGATGTACAGGATGTGTCAGGGTGTGGACAAACAGGTTTGGAGTGTTGAATATAAACTAAGTGCCACAGGTTCCAAGTGGTATTACTATGAGGACAGTCAGGCAGTGGGTGTCTTGATGTCGCTACAAGCAATTACAAGAGTTGTGTATGTTTTTATGTGCATGAAAAACAATTACCTATTGATTTCTTCTTAAAGAGAAATGGTTTGCTTGCAAAGCACCATAAAGAAAGTAAAGGACACAGGTAGAATTGACAATTGACTTTCCAACTAATGCATCTGTGCAGAGCACCTACAGTAGTGGTAAAGTCTACAGAGAGCAGCAGTAAGGGTCGGCTGCAAGCGCTGCTGAATTAGTAGCTGCAGTATTTTCGATCAAATGAGCCAGTGTCAAGATTGCAAGAAATAAGCATGAAGCATGTTCCAGATGGAGGCGATGCCAGAGGACAAGCTGTGACATTAAGATGCAGAGAGTGATGAGTTCTGTTCCTTGTGAAGTAGAGAGCTGAAAGACTCGCACAGAATAAGTAAATCAATAGTGCACTGAGCCGCAAGGCCACAGAATACTTAAAATGGGGGGTCAGGACTTGATCATAATCAATAGAAAGCCAGTGAAGAAAGACTTTCAGACATTGTTTTTACCGGTTAAATGGCTGGGATGCAAATAAGGCCATGTTGGAAGAGCTTTAAAATGCACACAAGAAACCAAGTTTATGGGAGAAATGAGTTCAGAGCAGATCATTTGAGCATGCATTTGTTGGAGTAACATTGTTCCCGTCAAACAAATGTGGTTACATGCAGCTCAGTAATCAAATTTCTTTCCTACACAGCAGGATTTTTTTTTTTTTTTTTTTTTAAACCAAGTCTGGGATATCTTAAGTGTACGACAAAAGCCAACTGAAGTAAGCTGGTTACTAAATTGCATTTAATCGCAGTTACCAGCACCTGTGGAAAGTTTGACTAAACACCATGAGCATCTCATTAAAGCCAAGCCTTTTCATTGCAAGGAAAGACCCAACGCACTCATTCAGTCTCGTTGTCAGACTGCAGGCTCAATAGTATTGTTGAATTACTTTTGATAGAAATGGCAGACTGCAGGCTGTGACAGAAACTAGTCAGAGTAGGCTTTCTAGAACTTGCAAGTTATATTTTTTTTAACCGTAAGAATTTATTTCTCAAATGTATATAATTCAGTTATTCATCAGCACTGTCTGCAGTAACCAGTCCAATGTAACAGTGAGAAGACTGAGCTTCTTGGGGGCTGGTGAGCTGAGGAAGACGGCTTGTAACTGAAGCCCGAGACCTGAGTTGGACTTTCCCTATCGGACCCAGTCTTTTGCAGTCTTGGCTGCTGCCTTATCAAACAAGAGAGTTGGTGCGTTAACTGCAAGAATTACCAAATGGGCACACCACCAAAAACCTTGAAGGTTTTCTGGAAAAGGGAGGCAGGAAACTATAGAAACGGTTCACTTGGTTGCTTACTGAAGTGACATTTCATTTTCCAAAAAGAAATTGAAAACACACATTTCTATACATATTTGTACTGTTCTAGGAACCCCTGAGGGGTTTCCAGGTTTTGTGTACGAGAGAAAGGTGAAGAGCAAAACAATGGATCAAAACAGCTTCACGCATCAGTGACGAGATCTGTGTTTGTGAAGTGTCCCAGGATTTCATGACAAATTGCAAGAGGCTAACAGACAACACTAAGAGCCAAAAAAATTGATGTTTAAAATAAAAATAAAAAAAGCTGTAACGTATTAAAGAGCTGACTCCATACACAGTGTGTACCCGAATGGTTTAACATGTATCGTGCAACTCTCCTTCACGACCCTCGTCCCAACATGGGATGAACAGTTGGACATAGTACAGCGCTTCTTAGCAGAAAAGTTGTTTTAGTTTCCAAAACTGTTCTGATTGAGAAGTCCTTGCAACCAATGAATTTTCATGTCATAGAAATGTGTTGAGTTTATTCAAACTAAGTACATCCCAGGCAGTAGCATGTCTTCTTTACAACTGGAACAGTACTTTGGAGATATGGAGCGGCCTGCATGTATCTCTGTCTTTGGGAATCGTGTGATTTTTCACATGGCGCACTATTTCAGACTTGTACCGCATATGATGGTCTGAATCTAATTCCAGATCTGTAACACAACGTTTGTCCCCCTCAGCTTTCACAGCCGAACAGTACCAGCAGCATCAGGAGCAGCTGGCCCTGATGCAGAAACAGCAGCTGGAGCAGATCCAGCTGCAACAGCAAGCCAACAGCACCGCCACTGCCAACAGCACACTGGTCAGTATTCGGCCCGTTGAGCCAGCGGCAGGCAGTTACCTCTGTTCGGTTTCTCTCATGCTGTATTCTCCCCCACACTTCGCCTCTCACGAACCCTTCGCTTCTCCCCAAGCAGGGCCTGGCGAACACGTTGGACCAGGCCAGCGCTCAGTTCGCCGCCTCGGCCCTCGTCACCGCCGACCAACTGCTGGCTCTAAAAACCAAGGAGGAGCTAGCCCTGGGAGGCGGAGTCAATGGCGTCCTCTCCCCCTCAGGTAAGACAGTTCCCCAAACAACCATCGTAGTGGTTGGTAGGCTCAGTCAGGAAATTGCAGCTTTTTAAAAAGTGGTCTGATTATTCTTAATAAAAAGAAGGTCCCTATCATTTGAGCATCTGCTATGCATTTTGAGTACTCGCAACAACAAGCAACAGGCTCCATAAATGTTTATCATTTGGGGAAACTTTGGATTTTGTTTTTTTTGTTTTTTTTTTTTTTTTCCCCCTTAATGTTACTTTTTAAAATTGGCAGTTATAAAAACTTTGTAGCAATACAGCGACACTAAACAGACAAAGCAAACAACGAGGGTAAAGTAATTACCGTCTAAAACCCATTATTGAGTGAACCAAAAGAGCAGATAACGGCACAAAGCAGACAGAACAAAACCTGCAGCACTAACCCCCGAACAACTGATGCCATTTCAGGCAGCAGGATTTAGGAGATAACTGAGAAAAGTGACAAAACGGAATTTAATTTGAGATTATTCTGCAGATGAAAACAGAGCACCAAGGATCTGTCTTTCACAGATAAAAGTACTGAAAACTACAAGTCAGATAATCATTGTGATTTGAATTGTTGTTCTAATACTTTCTTTGTGACTCTGGTGCAAAGGAATAAATTCAGCTCATAAATGACCTTTTGCCTCGCCGTAGATATTGAATACGAAACACTTTGTGAACATAATCAAATTTCCTAAATTAAGGAATGTATTGAGCTGGTTTGACATGGCATTTTCTAAATCTATGCACACATTCTCAGCAGCTTGTTTTGATCGGTTTATGAAGGAATTACCATTTGCACTTTGAAAATCAAGCTGCTTTGAAACTTAGATAATAGTTACTGTATCACAGTACATATTCAGTGCTTCAAGTTTCAATATAATTTCAGGATTTTTCTTCCAAGTACTGTTGATAATTGACCTTCCAAGTGACCCCCCTCCCCCCCATCCCCACCCCAATCCCCACCCGACATCGCCCGACCTCTTTTGACCCCTCAGGTGTCTATAAGGGCTTGCACCTCTCGAGCACAGCGTCCCCATCCCCCGCCGCCCCGGCTCCTCCCACCACTACCCCGACGGCCGCCTTGCTCCACCCCTGCACCACCACCAGCTCCACCTCCAATACCAGTAACAACAATGGCACCGCCCACCCCGCCAACACCACTAACGCCGCCGCCACCACTCAGGTCCTGCTGGGAAACAACAACAGCCTCCGTCTGGGTGTTCCCACCGGCAAGCGTGTCCACGCACCCCGGACACTGAGCACCACCGTGTCAACATCCGCCTTAAAGTTTGCCCACGCAACCGCCAACTGTCAGAAACCCAAGGTCACTACGGCCTCGGCCTCGCCGCTGGACATAGTGCCCAGGTGAGGAGAACGCAACAGGTGTGAGGACGCTACTCAAAAAACTATCACATGTCCTTACCTTCATTTTAGAAAGGGCATATGTATACGTTTTTGACAATAGCTGCAGTCAAATTGGACAGTTTTTTACTACACATGTAAGAGTCTGATTGACAAATCCACTTCAGTATCCAGAGGTGTGCAAAGTAAAATAATAATGATGAAAGCTAAGTCCTGTTTACATGCTCCGCAGCCGGACATTGACGAGAACACACACACACAATTATCACAAAGGGCGTTGAGCACTCAGCACTATGTTTAGCTTCCTGCTGTGCTTTTTGTACTAAAGCCAAAGTTATAACGTTATATCAGGTATACCGCTAGAGTTAGTAAACAGAAGATAAGCCTTCTCTTTATGTCTATGGAACTAGTAAATATCACCCTGAGTTGTAGAGCAAGTGCTTGTAAATGACTGGTAAAGTGGCTTGTGTAAAGTGTTTGTTCAGGTATTCCTGGAACCAAATTGGAAAGGCTGTTTACATTATAGATTTTCATCCTTTGATCCTATTATGGAAGCTTAAACTGAATGATATTTCATTTGAGATAAGCCTATGAATAATGTATTGATCTTATTTTTATTAGTAGTGGAGAAAAGAGCTTCAGTTAAATTCTGCCCATTGTAACCTTCATTCTTTGGCCATATCAGCAGAGGAAAGGTAGCAGGTGATGGTTTAAGCCCTTTTCCACTGCAGGAACTTCAGGAAATGTAACCTGTCGTGGGTTCTGCTTTTTGTTCCTGTTGTTCTTCGTCTGCTTTGGGGGACAAGTTTCTGCACTGCTAAATGGTCGCGCAGATGTGTCATCACATCACAACAAAGACAGCATCTGGCAAAAATGAAGATACTACACACAGCCAAACGGTGCAGGGGAAAATTTATAAAGATGAAACGGGATAGAAGATTCAAGGATCGCAGTGCAGGCGGTGGCGCTAACTGAAAAATTAATGACGTGGTTCAAGGCACTGAACTTTGTTCAGTCAATGAAGAACAGGTAACAATCAAACAAAATCACATCTGGGTGAAACTAATAAAATAAGAGAGAAAAAATGTGCAAGGGTTTGGGCCACCAACCAGCAGTGGTAGAAGTAAATTAGTAAGGGTCAACAAAATGTACTCAAGTAGACGTTAGACAGCGGAGAGGCTGCCGTGTTACTTTTGTGCAAGTCCCCGGACTCTGCCTCAGTATAAACATGTATTTCATGTTCACACAAACGCAAAAGAAATTCAGTAACAATATCAGCATCACTGCTTCAGTGGTTTTCTGCTCCACAGCTGTTTACTTACCTACCAAACAGTACGTAAAACGTCTTTCCAGTAAATTACACCCGAAGCGTTCCGTTGGGAAGATACAGCGGAAACACAAGCAGGAACCTCGTACGAACGTCTCACAGGTTAAGATCGTGGAAATCCCAGGCTGAGAGTCAAGTTGCTGCAGTGTTAAAGGGCTGTTCATACATTTATTTATTTATTTTTTTTGAAACCGCTTAAAATGCTAACTTCTTGCTGCTAACGGCGTGTCTCCCTGTCTCTTTTCCTCTTTTGTCCTCAGGGAGAATCATGAACAAGACAAGCCAGCACTGAACAGTCTATCAGAGAACACAGTGGCCATGGAGGTTACGTAGCCTCCCGCACGCAGCACGGGGGGGAAGTGTGACTCCTTTTGTTGTTGGGTTTTTTAGGTGCTATGCATCATTTGTTAGTCATGAATGCAAGTGGTGGCAGAGTGAGCGCGGCAAGGCTGGGTTTCCATGGCAACTGTTTTGGGACTTAATTGCAATGCTCGTCTCGTACAATTTTTTTTTTCTCTCTCTCCCCACATTTCCCTGTTTGTTACTGTTAATAAGAGATCGTCTGTAAATTCTTAATATGGCAATTATATGTACAGTACTGCATATTTGTAATACCCCCCCTCCCCAGCCCCCGTTCTTGTATATAACATTACTTGAATACAAACTTGTTCATTTGTGATGTTTTGCACTCGAGATATTAAAAAGAAAAAAAACTCAAAATTAAAAAGAGAAAATGACAAACTGCAACTGGTGCGAGTATGAGATGTGAAAGTTGTACCACAGAAAAATGTATGTCATCACATGCATGGTGCGGAACCTGCTGTTTGATCTATTTATTGTGCCGTGTTTACAAAGGGGTTTTTTTTTGTTTTTTTTCTTTTCTTTTCTTTTCTTTTTCTAAAAATTTTTTCTTTTAAACCTGTTTTTATACACTGTACCCCTCACCGGTTCCCTGTGCTGTAGTCCGTGTTTAGCTAGATTTAAACTGTAATTTTTTTAAAATTTAATTTTAATTTTTTTTTTTTTTTTTTTTTTGGGGATGCTGTGAACATGGCCAGGGGTTCGTCCGTTTCTGTCGGGCGTTCTTCCGCGATGTTCCCATGCGTCACGTTGAATCCATGGAGACAGGCCTTCGTAAAGGTTCAGGCGCAGGGCAGTAGACGACGACGACGACAGGTGTGAATTTGTTTGTTGTAGGCATCAGTTTGTCAGTGGGTTAATCAGTTTCCACAAAGCTCTTCCATACGTATATTATTCTGAGACAAGTAACAAAACAATGGGGATGAAGACTCTTTCCCAGAAGACTTTGCTGCTTCTGACTTATCTAAGCACTATATAATTTGTTTTTTAATTGATTGATGCTGCTTTTGTATGATTTTTGGCCTCTGGTTTGCACCAGCTGGCCTCATTTCCCTTTTGTTTTCTCTAAAAGATCATCCCCTCCACCTCCCCTTTTCATTTTTAAAAATAAATATTTTTGTATCTCCCACTTTTTTTTTTATTTTAATTTTCCTCACAAAAGACTTCATTCTTTTGTTACTTGATCTAAAAAAAAATTAAAAAAAAAACTATAAGGGAGTTTAAAAAAAAAATGCAGTAACTGACATTTATTATCATTCCAGCTTCTACATAATAAGGAAGAAAACATGTATTAATTGAAAAAAAAAAAGATAATTTTCTCTACTTTTAAAACTCTCCAGAAGGCTGAAAGGCCATGAACCACAAGTTATCGGGTGCCTTCATTTGGGAAAAAAAAGGAAAAAAACTTTAAAAAAAAAAAAAAAAAATCGCTCTCTTCTGTGAAGAGTTTGGTACTGAACAAGGCTACTTGTAGTTTTTCTTTGTCTGTACCACAATCCCAATGCCCATTCCAGTGGCCCAGTTGATTCATGAGTTTGTTTTGTTTTGTAGTCTCTTCCAACACACACACACACTCTCTCTCTCTCTGTCTCTCTCTCTCTCTCTCTCTCATGGGAAAGACTAAGAATCCTCTTGAATTGTCACAAAATGAAATAAAAATCCAGGGCATTACGTGTTTTGACCAGCATGTCTCGTTTTTTTTTTGTTTTTTTTTTGTCGTCTTTGTAATGTGTCATCGGGTGAACAAGCTTGGGTGCAGTAGAATCTGGTGTGTAGTGTGGGAAATGACCTCCGGCCTCCGGCCAAATGTTTTTACAACTTTGGCTGTGTGTGTTAAATTGGTCTGTCAGTCCCTTGGGCTTGTAGGTTTTATCGTGTCTCTCTCTTTAGGGAGGAACATGAATGAGCCAACCCGCCACATCGGCAGCTAACCAGACAAACCAAATTTGGTCATTTAATCTCTAAAATTGAACGTTAAATGTTTTCAAAGACGGGGTTTGTTAATTTCCTTTCTACTTAAAATAAGCACCTGCACGCTGCTGTTCGTAGCTCTTCACTTTTATGACTGACAACGTCTGTAGTGGAGGCACCTTCAGCCATGGCCTAAAATGGACTTTTTTTTTTTTTTTTTGGGTGCATATTTCAGTGTCTATAAAGAGATTTGGAGATTTTTCCTGATTTCGTTTTTTTGTGAAACCTAGATGTCGTACTGTGGAGCAAAACTCTCAGGCATCTCACAGGTTTTTTTTAAAAATCCGTGTCTGCCCCACTTCCTTTTTTCCCTCGTTCGGGTTCGGACTCCCGGTGACAGTCTGCTGCTGCAGCTGTTTCAGGTTGATGATGTATGTCCTGTATGTCCTGCGATGCCCATGCTGCAATGCAAAGTGGTGTGGAGGCTATTAGATACACTCGCATTCGGTCGGCTTGAGAAAATGTGCGTGAGGAAATATGTTCAACGCATTCAATTTGTAATCAAATAATTGGCACTGCATTAAAGTGCCAAGTCTCAGCTGTAATTTGAGTAGGTTTACGTCAAACATTGAAAGAACTGTGTGTGTGAGGATGAAGCCCTTTTGACGCACAGTGCTCAAACTGCAAAGGTTGAAAAGTGACTGGACGCTGGGCTGCGAGACAGAAGCATAAATGTTGCCGACCAGCGGCTCTAATGCGACTTCTCTCAGGAGTGAGTAAAGATAACTGCTCTGGTCAACCTCTGCCTGCAGTTTCTGAGTCCACACCGCTGCATCCCACCTTTACTGGATGCCGTGGTCTAAACCTTTTTGTTAGCCACACATCCATATCATCTTCCGGTGCCCGATTCCCGACTGAGGCCACATCTCAAGTGTCCGCTGTTCATTTGCACGGCGGCGTTCTTTCACTGTTTCTGTGACGTCTTCGGCGGCGTGGGTGAATCCGTCCTTTTAATGTCTCTCTTTTCCATGACCCTCGAAAAACCGCTCATCCAAATACCTCCGGGGTTGATACTGCGCCCCCCCTGGGTCCCCGGCAATGCATACATGAAGTTAGAAGTCGATCTGATGGGCGGTTGTCGAGGTTTCTCCGTTAGTAGGATGCCCGCATCGGTCCCTTTTTTTCTATTCCCTGACTCCAACCTACTGGCAGAAGAAGCTGAGAAGGAAACTTGTGTTTCTACGTGACGTGTGTTTTAATGTTCCGCTGTAAGTTAAGCGGTTTGCGTAGCTGTAGTTGGTGTAGGTCGCGAGATCAGTGGAACGATTAGGTGCACTTTGAAAAGGTTTCTCCGTCACGCACGTTTTCGCCGACACCAAGGTGGTTCAGGTTAGCACAGGGCACTGCCGGAGAAAGGGACCCTAAACCAGAGAACCTCGACACTTTGCAGCACGCTGCCGCACCACAGTGTAACCTTGAAACATGAGTTTGCTCTGACGACTCCTCCTCCAGCACCTGAAAAAGTCCAGCCGAGAACACTGTAGCTGTTTACCTGTGGTTCTTACTCACAGAAGTAAACACAAATTGGGCAGGATAAAGGATGACATTTAAATGTAAATTCTACGTCTTAGAGGAGGAAAAGAGAAAAAGTCGATAAGGGCCGGGAAATAAATGAGCAGAGCGCGGAGCCTTAACTCCCAGAGAGAGAGAGAGAGCCTCTACCACGGGTCTGACTTGATCACATTTGGATCTTCGCCTGTAATTGCTTGCCCCAAAAAGGTAGAAAGAGAGGGAAAACGTAAATGCAAAAAGTTTTCGGAGTTTGGGAAATTTTTCGTCTCCAGGCGATAAAGTTGTGCTAGGCTCTTGTCAAATAGTGTGAAAGTATTAATTCTGCCTGCTGTCTTGTCTCGGGTTCAAGGATGAAGCGGGAGGTAAACGCGAAGACGTGGCTTGGCAAAGACAGGAAGCGATGAAATACATACTGGAGGTGGTGTCTGTGTCAGACCGTCCATCAGAAGTGTTCTAAAAAAAAAAAGTTATTTCAGATTAGAGATATGAATTAAGGCTGAGGATTATAAATCAGCCGAACTGGTACTGAATAGCAAGGTAAGTCTGCTCATTAGTCTTTCCAGTGTAAAATTTGCTGAATTACCTGAACTTGATACAATAGCCCTGATAAAGGTAAAAGGACTTACAGGTCCTAGAAAAAGGGTTGTTGTTTTTTTTCCAGCCAGCTTCTTAGTAAGAGAAGTGGGGTCTTACGTGAACATATCAAAACGACAAAGAGGGAAACCTAGATCATAATTTGTGGGTTTTTTTCTAGCGTTTGTTGTGGATGAACCTGTCGGAAATATACAGCAGTTTTTCCTCGAAAACTCAAATATCACAACCGGGTACCTAACAACTGTTGCAACTGACCTTTTTCTCCATTTCCCTAATAATTACTACCATCTTTTTGGGAATTATCCTAGTAATTAATAGCTAAAGACGAGCTAATTTTTAGGAAACCGAGGGGAAACCGTGGTGAACCTGTTAAAAAATTCCTGTGAATAGTATTGAAAAGGCCTAGGCAGCAATTAGTCAATAATCACCTCGTTTTTATCTTAGATAAACTTGCTTTCACTGACATCAGTGAGGTTTCTTGCTGTGTAAGCTCTGCTGCTGTAATTGATGATGGTTCGGTGTTGCTGGCTGGTGCTTGGAGCCAAGTCATTTTCCACGGAGTACAATCAAAGTGGAGGAGAGCAGGGCACAAAGATGCCTCATTATCCCGTGCTCTGGGCCTGCGTGTAGCCTGACGTGATCCACCCCAAGCCACCTTTAAAGTCTTCATCTACAGTCACTGCTCTGAATTTCCCAGGGAGGGCCCTGATGAACAGCAGACACACTCGGGCGGAGACGCCCTGGACTGGCAGACTCACGAAAGGCCGATGAGTCACTGGGGTAAATCGCGATGATCAAGGTTGTCTGCGAGCGCCTGATCCCTCTGACAGTCTGGTTTCTGGGCCCGTTCAAAAGCGCGGCGCCTCCTCGCTCCGGGTTCTTTGACTTGAAAGTGGAGTATCCATCGATATCCATACGTCTCTCCAATAATGCTGCAGTACATCGAGATGAAGGCTTGCATCCTTCGGATTGTGCATTTGTGAATCAACTCGGTTGTTCGTGACCCTCTGGCTCCCAAATTCTCTGTGGTTTTATAATTTAGTGAGTAAATCAAAGGAACATCTATCATATGCTGCAGTACCAAAGTTAGCATCTACACGTGGTCAACCCCAATACGTTTGCGCCGTAGGATTCTTGAACGCAGGACCAAAAGGTTGCAGAAAGAAGTGCATCCCTGATAGTGGAACAGGAGGAAGCCACTCATACGTGTGAAGCTGCCAACTTTTGAGAAGTTCCTTTGGTTGGTGTTTTTCCCTCTCCTCGTAGATACAATGCCTTCACAGATGTCGGTAATCATTAATCGGCGCTCACTGTCTAATAGGCCATCAAGTGTGCAGTTAAAAATGTCAGTGAATTATTCATCGGGAGTTTTCACAGTAATCCACTTTGCAGTTGCAAGGGAAACAAACGCTTGATCATTTTCGTCCAGATATTCTGTTAATCTTTCCCAGAAGGCAAAGAGCCATTGGAAGAGTTAAAAAGACAAAGTAAGCGTGGGAGGGGATAAACACTGTTTGGCACGATTTGGCAAGCTCGGAATTGTTCTTATAAATGGCTTCTGATTGGTCTATAAAGCATTAGTAAATGATTTGTCAAGCGTTGTTGAATCACTGAGGCCGGGCTTGTTCCCAAACATGACCCCAGAGTCATTTTATGACATCGAAAGCATGAGTCAAAAGCAGCTGTTGTTGTTTTTCTTTTTTTTTTTTTGCAGTTAAAGTATTAAAAGTCCAGTTGCCAACAGATGCAAAGAGATTGGTGTGTGTGTGTGTGCGTGTGCCTGGAGCGGGTCCGTGAAGATGGGAGTCATTCGAGTCCGCAGCCACGTGAAGGCGCGAGCGCGCTTGAACAAAGCCAGTTTGTACGGTTTTGTCATCTGAACACGTCGGAAGACCAAATGGTCCGTAGCTGTTCCACGAGACCACATTCGAAGACCGAGCGCTGCTTTTCTGAAAACACTCGGCTGAGAAGGAAACGTTGGTGCGTCGATAAAAGCGAAATGCGACAGAGTACGACGGGAACAGACCTAGTGGATGAAACCATGCCACACATCTCACATTCAAATACCCGTAGTGGCTGGAAATGCGCCTTCGTTGGTATTTTCTTTTGCAGCTTTTCTGGAAGTTCAGTCAAAATCTGCCTCTGCCTCGGCGCACGCCTCCAGACGGTCTCCCATTGACGACATTCGAGGTGATGCGCCCGACTGTTGACATGAAAGTTGCCAGAAGTGGTTGTGTCAAGGAAGAAAAAAAGGAAAACTCGAGATGTGTCGAACGTTGCCCTCCCAAGTCCCAACGTTTACCAGAGTCTGGCGGCAGGAGGTTTCGACCAATCCAGCGAGCGCGTTTGATGACGCACACTCGCTGTCTTTAGGGTGGCGGAACGGTTGAGCCCCAGCGACGGTGCATCGTCCTCAAAGAACATAGAAACCTCGAAGATAGTACGAGAAATCTCCAAGGAATCTCATGGGCAATCTGGGCCAGCAGTTGAAACGATACCAACCAAAGTTCAGAGTAATTTAAATGATAATAGACGGAAACATCACTCCATTTGTATTATAATTTCAAAACATGGGATGCATGGAGCATCAGGTGCAGCAGCTAAAAGCCACCCCCCCCCCCGCAAACAATAAAAAGTGAGACATTTATTGTTTTGTTTCTCAGCGAGTCAAGAAAACAGCCGTAACTCTTAAGACAGTGAGCCGAGGAGGCGATGAAACTGAAAACGGAGGCAGGCAAAGATGAGCGAGGGGCCTCTGTGAAGAGATGTGACAGGTTGGAAATAATTCAAGTATGGCTCTGGGGGGGGGGTAATCTTAGTGTCAGACTGGTCGGACTACGATGGAACTGAGCACCAGCCACACGTGTCGTGTTGTAAAGTTAAATCAAAGTGTCTCCTTTCTCCCAAATGAGACTGTGTATGTTGTTTGTGTTCTGTTTTTTTTTTTTTTTTTTAATCTAGTAAAAGAGTACAACTCAACCATGTTTGTGTGTTGGTGTCAGCTGAAAACCGTCCAAAAAGGTGCTGAGGGAATCCCAATTTCACAGCCGCCCACATGATCCCGTTGTCTAGATCTCGTACTCCCGATGTTCCCCAGGGGAACATTTATATCTGTGTGTGTGTGTGTGTGTGTGGGAAAGCGAGAGAGAGAAATGAGAGATGTTTTTATGTAAACGTGTTAATTCAAGACGTGACAGATGAAAGAAAGCGTGACTGTGTGTGAGAAATTAGTGCATCATTTATGTATGAGCTTGCTTGTTCAAGCTCCGAGGTGTGTGTGGTGGAGCTGGTAGGGGTTTTGGTTTTTGTTTGGCACTTTTTTGTTGCAAAGGGATTATGGTAGGTCTTGTTTTCACTTCATCTGTTCTTTCCTCAAAGGTACAAACCTCCTCATCGTCTCCAAATGAGGTCGGACCCACTCCAAACCACGTAATAATAATAATGATAATAATAATAAAAATAATCCTTCACTGCTCCGTGCAGGAAAATTTTAGCTTCTCCCCACAGTGTGGTTGGAGTTCAGGAGCCGTGGGTTTCAAACTTAGCCAGAGCTCTACCGCAACCGCTCACGAAGTGGAGATACAGCACAAGCACCACTAAATGAAAACAGGTCGCATCTCGCAAACCAGTTGCTACGTGGAGACTAGTTGTTACTAAACATTTAAACCCGGTATCTGCCAGGTGTAACCGTTGCGCAGCTAACTGAACCAACTGAGAGAAAAAAAAAACTACCGTTAGCTTCCTAGTAAATGACCTGTTTTAACTGAGGAGCGAAAGAGTTCATATGGAATTTTGTCGACACATCTGACCTGAAACTCGGTAACTGTTGTTTAACTGAGACGTAAATCTTGAATATTTTAAGTGATACTTCACAAAAAGTAACACACCACGTACCTTAAATCGGGAAACACTGTGCCGAGGACATTTTAGCGTAATTAACGTCAGCTGGGTTAGCATCATCGGGCATCTCGCGTTTTAAGCGACACGGAAACTTCCAACTCTGACACACACACACACACACACACACATCTCTCCATGTATGCGGACACAAACAAAACAGAGTTATACCTGCATATACAAACTATTTATCCTCTGGGCTTCTGAAACCGTCCTTTTCGGAAGCTATGCTAGCTTGCGATGCTACAGCGACTTCCTGCTGGTTGCTCTTGATTGGGCAGCACTATAGAGGTTTCCTTGCAACCGACTCACCCATGACCAGAGTCTCCACCAGCTGACGTCCTCAAACGGCTCATTTTATTCAGCCAGCAGATTAAAGTCCCAGGATATTCAGTTTATTATCACACGTGACCAACAGAAACCACTAAATTCTCACGTGTGAGAAGCGGCAAATGTTTGGCATGGTTGCTCAAAAAAAAAAAAAAGACGATGGGATCTTCTTCCTCTGTACCACAGAGCTCCATTGTTGTCTTTTTGTTTTTTGTTTTTTAAATGAAACCGTATTTGTGTCAAGTTTTTTTTTAGAGATTTAACCAACAGGCTTGGAGCTAAGCGCTACACACAGGCCCGGGAGGTCAGAAAGTATTGAGCGACAGACCACCACAGTCTTGGTTTGGCTCTTTTCACGGGACAACTTTTAACTTTCACTCTTGGTGTGGTACGGACAACTGGAGCTTGTTTCCCCTGAATGTACCACGGATGGACTCACTCTGAGCAGTTTTCAATGGAGCTGCTTCCTACCAAGTAATTACCCCCCCTATTTAATGTGTTCACCATGTGGCTCTGCAGATTATTCACAGCACTGGGAACAGTGCTATTGAAAAGAGGTGTTTGTTTAAATGTAATTTTTTTCCATGCTTTGAGCACCAAATACGAAACTCCATTAACCCCTGTTCTGGGAGTGTAATCTGGGAGACAAAACTAAAAAAAAACAACAATAAAAAACCAAAAATACCTCCTGCATAGCCGGATACAACTTGGTGACAATACATTCTCATGTTCATCCGGTACTGTGTGTCTCAGAGACGCTGTCCGTGTCAGACCCGCATTTTGATCCCGCGGCGCCACACGAGCGCCGCCGTCACGCCGTCAAAGTCCGGTGTGTATTATTGCCGCAGCACACCGTTGAAGTCTTCACCCGGCTCTCTCTCTCGTCAAAGCCGAGAGGTGCCGGGTTCCCGGCGGAACAGTCGCAACTAAAACACCGTCCTTTTCCTGGCGGAGCGCGGCACAAAGAAATTGTAAGCGCCTTCATCAAGTTGTGTTGAGAATTCGTCCTGTGTACTACAGCCCCGGCCAATTAATCAGTGTGTGGAGCCAGGTTTCTAACTCTGTACCAGCGGTAGGAGAGTCCAGCCCTCCAATAAAAAAGAAAATATCTGGCCCCACGATGAAATCTTAAGTTTTCCCCTTCATAGTTTTGCATCAAAGTTTTAATTTCTCACAAATCTACCGCAGGTAACAATGTAAATAACAGACTCGTGTGAATCCCAGTAAATATGACATCGTACCAATAAATATCATCAGCGATCTGTGTCCCCACAACAAACAGGTAGCAGTCTAATAGACCTGGTATGCTGATTTAAAGAAAGAAAAAAAAAAGTATAAAGTTTTCTGTGGCAGCACTAACAACAGTATTTTCCTTTAACCATTAATGAAACAGGTCACTGTGTATGGAGACTGGATGGCCCATCAGTTACATTTTAACTCTCGTAGTGCAACACCAAACATTTGTGTAAATAAGTAATTTTCTTTTTCTTTTTCGTTGTGCCAGGAGCACGTTTCACAGGAACATTAGCCGCCGTTAGCACTCAGCAGCTAATGGGAAAAATGACACCTGCGCTCAGATCCAACCCTAAAACAACAAGTTTTATAAATCTGTTTTATTCTTAAAAGAAATAAAACACTTTAAATGAAATACTATTTTAAAAAAAAAACAGAGAGAGAGACAGAATATAGGGCTGCATCACCACCATACCTGTAAATCTATGTGACACCCCCCCATTGAGCAACACTAAAAAAAAAAAAAAAACTAAAAGAAAAACTGCCCCATGGTTAAACCTGATTACCGACCCCTTGCTCCACACGTTTCATTATGTTTGCGAAGTGTTCAGAACCTCAATAGCTGAATATGATATTTTAATCCCAGAGGATTACATAATCCCACATGTTCGGGGACAAAATAAAACCTGAATTCAATCAATCCTTAGTGGGAACACTGTGAAGTAGGAAGGCGACACCGAGCGTAGAAAATCCAATTGTAGCTCAAGCTTGTTTGTGTGTGTGTGTGTGTGTGTGTGCATGCGTGTATACTGAAATTGTAGAGAAGCTCAGGAGACTGAACTGCCACAACTCTGGGGATCGTTGATATCTGGCGCCACCTAGTGGTCAAATTGTGTTCATTGTGATTCTATTGTACACTCCACTATGTGACGAAGTCTAAAATATATAATAGAGTTATTGGGTGTGTGTGTGCATCTATTGTGCAGACATTTGTTGGCGCTGAAGTTGCACTAGCGTGCGAGCGCCGGGATGGATTGGGAAACATAAGGCGTATAAAGATCCTCAGAAGTGTAAAATTCAAACCAAAATCTAATCCCTCACCTTTTCTCCGTGCAGTGCGTAGAAATGAGGCAGGCTCGGAGTGCTGGCAGTTTAAACATGTGGGATACGCAGAAGGCTTACCAGCGTGATATTCTCATTAAGTATCCATTATGGACAATTAGTATGAAATATTTATGCATGAGTAACAATCAGTTTGCTTCAGAGGATTTGGGTCATGAATTAAGGACATGAGACATTCGGTTCTCAGTTTTGACCTTGATGAACCCCTGTAGCAATACGCGAGAAGTCAGAGAGTGACAGGGTAGAGATTCATAGCCATATGTATTCAAATGTATTCGATTATCAGGCCTGTGCACTGAAAGGACCTGGTCTCACATATGCAAAAGACCTAAAAACATTCGAAAACATGAAACGTGTCATTACAATATACGTGCCCTCAATTTTCTTTTTAGAGTCTCATCAGTGAGAGCGACGGCATGGTGTTGCCAGTGTACATAAAATACGAGGACAGAGTCGCTGTTGATCTTGTTTTACCTTTATTTGCTCAGGGTGGAGAAATCAAGTGTCCATTTAAGGTGTTCCCCGGGAACACTCTGCTCCGCACTCACACTGCCGTGCACTGTTGCAGGAGAGCCACAGACGGGGTTTGTTAGCTATTGAGCAAATACGCTGAAATATTTAGAGGTTAGGTGTCTTGCTCAAGTGGAGGAAACCAGCATCTTACTTCAAAGATGCTGCTTATGATGGTTTAACTTTTGCCGTGACGCGTTCTAACCTCTTCCTACCTGTTCTGTGAATACATGAGCTTTATTTGACAACACAAAATCCTTACGATCTGCCACTGTACGTTTAACTGGCTCATTTTGTCCTCACTGGACGGAGGTGGTCGTTCCATGTGTCGAAGAACAGTGAAACCAGAGCAGTCTCGGTTTTAGGGGTTTTCCTGTAACATTGACCAGTCAGCTTATTGTACTAGGGTCAGGTTTGTTTTGATTCCTTAAAACAAATGAAAACCTCAGCCGATTACTCTAAATAACTGGATTTTGTCACTTAATGTCTTGAAAATGCTTAAAAATATTAAAATATTGATGTTGTGTTAGTTCTATTTGGACTGAATAAGTTGCGAAATAAGTCAAAAGTTCAAGTGAAATAATAATATGTCCAAACGACAGTTCCTGCTGTTCACAGCAGGATGTAGTGAATTAAAAAGTCAACAGATGCTTGCCACTGGCAATACATTCAAGCAACCACAGTATCCAAAGGCCTGTTTCAGCCGCAGTAATACGAAAAGACTACCGACACATTATATTTGCTGAAAACAAATAATAGAAAAACATCCGAAATCACTGGGATGTGGAATTAAAAAAGTAAAAATATATATAAAAAAAAATATATATATATATATATATATATTAAAAACTCCTTTGTAAAGTTTTCTTGTTTATGAAAGAACAAAGAAAAACAAAGTAAAAAAACAAAGTGATATATAATGATCATGATCATGCACTGTCACCGTAAACACCTGCTTCTAAACCCTTAATTTGGATTTCTGAGTATACGAATAGTCGGCGTAAACATACAGTAAACTAAGTCAACATCACTTCACCGAGACTGTTGAAAGTAATAGCTTCCTGTTTGAAGTTTGACCCAAATAAATCATTTACAGTATCAATATACATTTTAATGTCAAATGCAAAGTCAGCCCTTGTGCCAGCAACTCTATCAGTATGAGAGCGATTAAAAGTGAAAAGGGGATAACAATACAACGAGCAGACGGCTGACACGGTGAAACTAAAAGCAGTCACGACCTTTTAGAACGGCAGTGAGAAAACCACCCCTGGCATCCCTGTATAATTTAAAAAAGCGTCACCTCGCCCACATCGCAGAAAAAGACTTTCCTACCTAATCCTATTTGGATCAACCATGCAGACGTTTTCAATTTCATTCCTTGGCGTCCATGTCTGCATCCACATCAACTGAAAGCCCCACTTGGAGACAACGTCCCGAATACTTGAGTTACTCAGAATAATTCACAGACCGCATGATCGTCAAGGCTTTTATACTGAAGACTGGTGACTGAGAAACTTGGAGGAACAAGTAGAGGAGTGGAGCCAGTGAATGGACATGTTTGAGAAAGTTCCTGAAGGAGGTTTACTTCAACTGAGCGCGGAGGAGTTAACTCACCTGGTCACCACTGTTTTTCACCGGTTTTAGGAAGTGCAGATGTAACGATGTAAAAGCACCATTTTGAAATGTTTAAGTCTTTGACGGATTCATCTCATTGGTTAAAAATCTGTCCCTGGCCGAGTCGACACCTCAGATCCGATTGGACATCATCCTGGTGTTCAGTTTCAGAAAGAAGGACTTCAGCTTGCACAGCCGGCACTTCTTCTTCTTCCTCTTCTTCTTGTTGTTCTTACCTTTCTTGTACACCCCTTGATATTTTCCCTCCTCGCCCTCCTCTTCGTCCACCCAGGGCACCCAGGCGCCACCGTGCTGGCTGGGATTGGCTCGAGGGTCATCGGGGGGGAAGTAAACTGGCACGGCCGTTTGGTTGTAGTAAGCGAGCCGCGCCAGCAGCCGTTGGACCACATCCGGCCTCTGGTCTGCCAGGTCCTGCCGTTCGTAGGGGTCACCTGTGATGTTGAAAAGCCAGATGTTTTTGTGGATGGAGGATTTGTAGGAAGACGAGAAGGTGCGTTCAAGATTCCACCAGCGACCAGGCAGAGTAGGGAGTACCTGAGGATCAGAGTTTACACTTCATCATAATGATTATTTCATGATCAATTTGAATCAGAGGCGTAAAAATAATCCTACTTAAATAGGTATAAGTGTGTTACAATACCTGTGGGGGGACCCAGTCTCCGTGGCCTGGGTCTCCTGTTAGCAGCTTCCAGTCTCCAACCCTGATGGCGGCCTGGACTGATGAGTCCCATACTGACTGGGACGACTGAGGCCTAAACTGGGGCGTTGGATGGGATTTGGGCAGAGATGCTCCTGGCTGGGACATGTTCTGGTACTCGGATAACATCCTCCTGGACTTTGACTTTACATGTAATTTGAACTGTGTCTGGGATTTTGGCTGAGGTGATCCCGACCGTGACAAGTGCTGCTTCTTGGACATCGTCCGCCTGGACTTTGACCATAAATGTGACTGGACCTGACGCTGGGATTTGAGGTGGGATGCTCCTGACTCTGACGGAGTACCGCTGGAGTAGGACTTCAGATCTGGTCTGTAATGGGACAGGGACCGATGCTGAAAGTAGGCTTTGGTCTTGGGTTTAGGTATGGGCTTTGATTTCGGGAGGGGCTTATACTTCAGTTTGGGAAGGGGCTCGGATTTAGGTTTGAGTTTAGGTTTAACAGCATGATGAGAAAATGTCCGAGGTTTCTTGGTGGTCTTTAACTTGAAGGCTGACTTCTGCTTTGGTTGCTGCTTTAAGACCTTCTTCTTCTTCTTCTTCTTCTTCTTCTTCTTTGGCTTTTTAAATGCTGGGCCTTTTGATGTGCGTGCTGAAAGAATCAAAGAAAACACACAAGTCTGACAAATGAGACATATGAAGTAAACACTCTTTTAACCTTTGCTTTTAGCTTTTCTGATGCTGTTTCCAGATCCCCTGGAAGATAAGATTACTTTTATTCTATTTTTATTTCCCTTAGTTTTCCATGACGGGCGCTATAGTGCTCATAATACCACCGGGGAGGCGTCTGATTGGTCCCACATTCATTCTGCGGCGTGACGATGACACCACCCACACAGCCCCAGTCCTAAGGAACTATCTTCAGCAACAAGAAGGACAAGGAGTCCTGCAACCGATGGTCTGACAGACAGACTAAGTCCACAGAAGAACTGTGGCAAGTTGTCCAACTACCGACCTGCCAAGTACCTTGAAAAACTGTGCACCAGTTTACCTGCATACATGGTGTGATTTTACAGACAAAAGGGTGATTTGATCTATGTTGTTTTCTGTTTAATGCACTTTACATGTAGTTAACTGATTCTGTTTCTTTTTTTTTTTTTTTTTTAATTGAAGCCCGTAAACCTGAGTAAAGACCTGTAAAACCTTTACAGTCGAGTAGCTTCTTCTTCTTTCTTCTTCTTCTTCTTCTTCTTCTTCTTCTTTGGCTTTTTAAATGCTGGGCCTTTTGATGTGCGTGCTGAAAGAATCAAAGAAAACACACAAGTCTGACAAATGAGACATATGAAGTAAACACTCTTTTAACCTTTGCTTTTAGCTTTTCTGATGCTGTTTCCAGATCCCCTGGAAGATAAGATTACTTTTATTCTATTTTTATTTCCCTTAGTTTTCCATGACGGGCGCTATAGTGCTCATAATACCACCGGGGAGGCGTCTGATTGGTCCCACATTCATTCTGCGGCGTGACGATGACACCACCCACACAGCCCCAGTCCTAAGGAACTATCTTCAGCAACAAGAAGGACAAGGAGTCCTGCAACCGATGGTCTGACAGACAGACTAAGTCCACAGAAGAACTGTGGCAAGTTGTCCAACTACCTACCTGCCAAGTACCTTGAAAAACTGTGCACAAGTTTACCTGCATAATTGGTGTGATTTTAAAGACAAAAGGGTGATTTGATCTAGGTTGTTTTCTGTTTAATGCACTTTACATGTAGTTAACTGATTCTGTTTCTTTTTTTTTTTTTTTTTTTTTTAATTGAAGCCCGTAAACCTGAGTAAAGACCTGTAAAACCTTTACAGTCGAGTAGCTTCTTTGCGCACAACAACGTTTTAACGTTTTCTTTTTATTTTGTTTGTTACCTGAGGCTCCCTCCCTGCCCGCGTCCCAGGTCATGGTTTGAGCCGGGGGTTTGTGAAGGGGGTCGATGTTGTGGAGGATCTCCTGACGAGGTGACTCTTGCCCTTCGCTGATGGTGGGCCAAACATCAAAACCATCCAGGCCCTGACTCTGAGAAGGAGACAAGCACGTAGTATATCACAAAGAATACATAGCATGGTAATGAGAGGTCCCTTTCAGAGAGTGACAGGGGATAATACGAAACCCTGAAAACTGTTTATATACCAAGTATTTGTACATTTACCACAAAGGAATAAATACTAATTTCCTATTGAGTGTCTGGATTAGTCAGATATGTGTGTTGATTGTAGCCAAGATATCTTTGCTCATCTACTTTGGCAATGGACACCTACTTGCAAATCAAACCGACAAAGCTTTTTGGGAGCTGTAAGCAGACTGCACTGACTTGCCAAAGAAGGAAATTTATGCCTGAGCTAAAACAAAAAGCGTCGGTGATCACAAGAGGTCAAGAGCACATTTATCTGCAAGATAGTGAAATGGTGACAGTTTTACAGTAGCATAGTAATCTTTAACTTTAACTTTAGCCAAATTGAAGAAAAATCAGGAAGCTCCACATTCAACTTTAACTGTGACAACAAATAAACTCATGCGCTAATATAAATTCAGTGGGAGACACAGAGCCAGTCAAGTTACCACAGACTGAATTATAGCAAAGTACAGTGTTTGGCGAGACAACTAGAAAAACATACAGGACCTGATTCCATTGGACTCCGAGCAGCCTTAAAGTAACACGAGGGCTTCTATCGGAAGCTTTGACGGCCATTGTGAGAAAACGTATCCCTGTGTCTCGTCTGCTTTACAGCCCGATTAAATGGTCGGTGGGCCTTTTCTACATTATCTGACCTTCACTCTCCAACAGTTATTGTTACGATAGGCCTGGCCAAGGTACTAACACGAATGACATGCCACATGCAAGTTCCATGCAAACAACACGCGACGAAATACAAAACCAAGAACACTTACAAAAGTGCTAAAAGAGTACGAAATAGCAAAAATTCAACTCATGTTGTTATAAGAAAGCACTGGGCTCCACTGACCTGGCTGACGTTCCCCCCGGCCAGGCTCACCAGTGTGGGGAACCAGTCAGTGATGTGGAGAAGAGCTCTGGAGACCCGTCTCCTGCGTCTCAGCAGAGGGCTGTGTACGAACGCCACGCCACGGACTCCACCCTCCCAATACGTACCCTGAAAACATAATAATGAACTGACGTTGGAGTCTTTTTTGGAACCCCGTTAGTTATGACAGATTCTTTATTTCTCCTTAAAGCCAGCAGGTATTACTTCGGCAACTGCTGAGTTTAAGTTGAGTGTAAGCATCATTGTTAAACAGGGTTTATGAATGATGCTTGAAACATAGCGATACGGACATACAGTATGTAAACGTTCAAATTCTTGAGACTAAAGTTGCTGGTGGCTGCGGTTAAACTCTAATGTCCATTAAACACGAGAAAACACATTGTTGGATGGTTGAAAAAGATGAGATAACTGTTCTTACTTCCTTAAACACTTAAGTGTCAAAGCCCATTTTGCACCGAAAATCAAGACATTTCTATCCTGTGCATCGAGGCCATTTTACATCTCAGGCTCTGCTCTACGTTGTCAAAGTCAGCACAGCCTTTGACAGCGTTTGGAGCTGGACACTAATGTTAGCATGGTAGCACGGTAATTTTCAAGTCTCATTACAGCCCCACCGAGGTGCAAAAATGCTAAAAGTAGGATGTAAAAATATTACTGTTCGTGTGCTGACATGTCTTCACTACATCATGCTAGGTTATGGACCACTAACGCTGTCCCTAGAGCGACAGAGCTTGAGTCAAACTCTCTGGCCAAACATAAATATTATAACCAGTTGCCATAACTACCCAAAATAGTTTATCTGAATATGAGGTAAAATACGTTTACCGTACCTTACAGTACATAAAACACTGGCACAAATACAGTTATTAAATGATACCTTGCGGCCTCGCAGCGGCCAGTTGCTGCCTCCTGTAAACGGCTGGGCGCCGTTGTCGGTGGAGTAGATGATAACACTGTTCTTGTAGTATCCGTACTTTCTGAGGGCATAGGTGACATTTCGGACCGCCTCGTCCACCGTGGACACCATGGCGGCAAACTTTCTCCTGGCAACATTAGCCATGTCACGGTAGGGGTAGATGTAGGGCTTAGGAGGCTGTAGAGGAGTGTGGACGGCCTGGTGGAAAACATTTGTAGTTTATTTGCATGTTTTCACTTAGTAAAGTTAAAAAAAAAAAAAAGAAAAAAAAATACAGGGTGCCTTTGAAAAGTTTTCAAAAATCCAGAAGGCTCCAGTTATATATTTAATTCCAAACTAGTTGAAGGTTTGATCAGCACTAGTATTACATGGTCAACTATATTAGTTTTTTTATTCTTAGATTAACTGTATAATCCGTAACAGCGTTGTTATAGCTATTTTGTAAGATTTTTCTTATGTCAACCCAGTTTCCTCAACTCTCTCATCAATCTCTACTTCAGTTAGTGATTTCCTTCCATTTCCCAGAATGACCCGTGCAAATGTTGGAACACAGTGCTCCTTACTCCATAATAGGGAAAATCAAATAAAACAGCCCTTTATTTTGCTGCTCCTTGTCAGGACATCGGCTACATTTTCTTGACCCCCCCGAAAACCCAGAACTTCAAATCCAATGAACACAGCTTCTCATAAAAATAAACAGACATCGCTTTTAACATCAAGTTACATTTTTCTGTGTGACATGCTTTTAGTTAAATAGTTAGATTCTATATAAGCCAAACAGTTTTTAAATAAGTTTCTGATGTTCATTGACAGCCAAACAAACAAACACTTTTATGTGGCTTCTGTGTTTTCCCAACTTTTCTGACCATCCAGATCCAGGCATAAACTAATGCAGCATCAAAACACATGTCAGGCCGCATTGCATCTGACCAATTTTCAGTAACTTCATGAAAAAAAAAAGAGTTTTCTCCCTGTGTGATTTTTTAACATCAACATTGGAGCGAAATGGCAGTTCAGTCCCTTTTGGTTTTTGAGGGGCTCCAACTCACATTGTGTTCCAGGGGTGTTTTACATAGATGCCTTCCCTGACATTTCTGATATATCAAACCTCAACGTGATACCTGGAGGGACAGCAGCAGGAAAAGCGGCCTGCCTGCAGGATCGTGACTCTCGAGGATCTTGCGAGCTCTCTGTGTGAAGAGCATGGTGGAGTATTTTCCTTCCTGGCCCCACGCCACGCCCTCGTCATCGTGAAGATCGTACCCGCACAACCCCGGGCCATCGCAGGACCCATAACTGGACACAGATGGAGAGATGTGAGTTATTTAAATACAGAGCAAAAAGACAGAAAGGGAACATGTTAACTGTTGCATCGACATGGTCTACGCGCTGCCAACCTAGTAACGCTAATAGTAATAAAACTCATAATTTACCTGTAGTAATCCACACTTCCTGTTAAGGAACCAAAGAAACTGTCAAAACCCTTTCTGGTGGGGAGACATGCTCTCCTAAAGGAAAAAATGAAAGATAAAGTTAACTGTACTTCAGATTTCCATCATGTTGTTACACTCAAGCAGCTTACAGAGGTATTAAAGGTACCCCGTGGTGATTTCTTCTAGTTTGATTAAGTCTCCGATTCTCATCAAAATATACTGTGTTTATCCTAGAGGCCTAAGAAAACTGTTGGATGCTTTTCCTTCCTCATAAAACATCTGCAAAGCTGCTTTTTTTTTTTTTTTTTTTTCAAAAATGTGAAACCTGAATCGTTGACATCCGCGTTTGCTAGCTTGCCAATCTTAGTCTTCCCTGCATTTCTTTGCGTATAACAATCAGCGATCGATGGAAGAAGAGAGTCAGTGTCAAATCATAAGTGAGGAACCTAAGTCGTGTCGCCCGCTTCCTCGCGCTCGTGAATGCAATACAAACAAAACGTGAACCCGCTCATCAAAACCCTGCTCTATAGTGCTACGAGTGGACGAAATGTCCACAGGGTACCTTTAACTTTCAAAACAAAGAAGAAAAAAATACCCTACACAAAGTAGTTTGTATGATTTATTTCTATTTATTTATCTTATTACCTGCTTTTTTCGCAAAGCTTGGAAGATAACTTGCAAACTGCTTTATTCTGTTCTGCCTATCTTGATTTAACCTTAACACCCAGCCCCCTTTTCGTTGTGGTCTGACTAAATTAAGACAAATTAGTATATTTTTGATCGTTTGGATCTGGATTGGGACACGAAGTTCACTTTATTACTTTGCTGAACTTCCAGACTGCTTAGAAAGAATGGAGATATCATATTTTGGCGGTTTTGGTTGTGTACTGAGCCGTGCATTTTACCTGGATTATTTTTATGACATGGCGTTCTTTAAAAAAAAAAAAAAAAAAAAATGAACACAATAACTGGCAGATGAATGAGCTTTTAGCTGTGCAGAGAAAGGATCATCTGTTGATTAACATGTTCATATTCACATTTGTGTAACTTTTCGTAGCACTAGCGGTCGGTGAAATTCTACAAAGTGGCGGCAAGCCACTTGTGAAACAGTGTGTGATAAAAGGCTAAGGACCCAGAGTGAACTTAAGGTGTCGGTATGTTTCGACTGCCGAGCTCGTTGGATGGTTGAGCGGCATCTAACCCCCCCACCACACACACACACACACACACACACACACACACACACACACACACACACAGACACACAGACACACACACACAGACACACTTTTCCGACATCAAATCAGGGGGAGTTTGAACTTCTTTTTTCATTGTTTTTCATTCATTCATTTTTCATTTTCTTCACTGCCTTGGAGGAAAAGACTTTGGGAAAGCGTGCGCCGTTATCCACATGTTTGGACAATTATCACTTCCCTTCCTTCTCTATGACAGAAACCTTTTCACCCTGCCTTCCATTGTGGGAGTTCAGGACAACTACAAATACTTTTGCCTTCAGATGAGGCAGACGACTCGTCATAAAAACTAATTTAGACCTTTGAGCTTCTGATTTCTTTCGAATAAATAGATGAAAAACTGGGTAAGGTTGGGAATGGGCAGTTAGAGCAACCATGTGCAGAATAACAGGAAGCGGATTTAAAAAAAAAAAAAAAAAAAGCTTGTCTGGCTCGGAGTTAAAATAATCTCACCTAATTAGCAGAGTGTTTGGGTAAATAACTCTGTAGTCATTAATAGTGGTCATACAGTGAAAACCCCTGGTTACTTTCATCCATACTAATACCTGCACAGTCCCCATCGTACCTGTAGAAGCCTAGGTGCCACTTGCCGACCATGTGTGTGGTGTAGCCGGCCTCTCTGAGCCTCTCAGGCAGCGTGTCCATGTGTGAGGGCAGACAGCTCGGCTGGCTGGGTCTGATAATGGAGTGCTGTAGTCCTGTGTGGATCTGATATCTGGGAGGTTGGGGGGGAGGACTTGTTATTGGCTTCGTACCAGATTAAGTGCTCACACGGGCTCCACCGTTAGGCCTCACAACAGAACCAGGGACTCATTTATTCTCGGGTTGCCTAATCAATAATCAGATTATTCTGAGCAGCCACCTCATTTGAACCAGAGCCTCAGACTCAATAGCTGTTCTGCTCTCTGGTCAGCATCTTTTGCGTAAAACAGATCTGAACGATCAGAGTTTAATGACTTTACAATTTTATTCGATATATCTCCATTTGAACAACCTTTACCCGTTTCCTACTTCTTAAGCCTGTTTCTTTATCATGTGAATTTACCCACTGAGGATCTATAAAGTCTCGAACTAACAATCACAACAGGCTGTGGAAAGGTACTGAAATACCTGAATACCTGAAACAATCTGACAATGAGAGCAGAGTAAAATAAGACCAGTGGCTGCGAATTAGCGCTGAAAGTATTTGTCCCTCGATTAGCTGTTCCACAGACATTTTTGATAATCGGCTAAATCTTTAAGTAATTTTTTTAGGCAAAATTACCAAACATTTCCTGGTTTAAGCTTCTAGAATTTGCGGATTTGCTGTTTTTCTCTGTTTTATGTTACTGTAAACTGGATATTTTTGGATTCAGGACTGTTAGTTATTTAAAAAAAAAGTACTTTTACGGCATCACTTTATTCTTTCTACTATTTTCTGACATTTAAAAAGTAAATGATCAATCAGTGCAAATGATCATTAGCTTCAGCCCCACAACAAATCCTTCTTCCAATCCAGCTTTATGTTAAAACATGCTCAACAAAAAAACAAAGAGAGAAAGAAAAATCAACGCTGCTTTAACTCAAGGAGATAAAATCTTTGCTTGATAACCAGTAACCACAGCAATGGAACAGTTTAAGCTGCAAACATACACCGCCAAAATGCATTAATAACAGACATCCTAAATCCAGTAAGCTGCCTCTATACTATTTTCTGTAACAGGCAGGCGGAAAAATTGCCCACATTTCTTAAAGGAAGCCAGTAAAGAGACATCTGTACCTGCCAGTGATGAGCTGGCTGCGTGACGGGGTGCAGATGGGCTGAACATAGTAATTCTCCAGCCTAACACCCTCCGCCGCCAGTTTGTCCAGAGTGGGAGTCTTGATGGTCGGGTTATGGTAGCCGATGTCATTGAAGCCCTGTTACAGAGTCGTGGAGGCATTAAAGAGATTTTTGTTAAATCTTTTGAGTCAGGTTATTTACATGTGACTTTTGGCCTGTCTAGCCATAGCAAGCAAAATGAAGTCAAAACAGGGATGCAAGATTTAAAAAGGTCCTTTGGCAAGAACTTTTTCCTATGTGATACTCGTTTCCACGATGGTTGTCATTACAAAATTTACAGACCCTCTACTTTCCGTCCAGTTTTTTATATCCACTAGTATGTAGGAGCTATTTTCAGCTCTATATACTGTAATTATTTATTTACACCACCGACAGCCAGGCGGAGAACCCTTCTTTTGAGATAACTGATGGAGTTTTAGGAGGTCAGGGTAATCAGGTTCAGGTGCGTAGCTGCTCTGTGTGAGAGGTTTCGGTTTCCGACCGTGCTCATGCCACGCGGGGACTCCAGCCATTGTTTATGGCGCCTACCTTTCTTGGAACGTTTTTGTTTATGTTTAAACGACCAAATGTTGCAACTGCAATCGGTGAATTTTACTGGAAGCACGTGTCATTACTCAACCTCACAGCAGCCCCTCAGTGGCTTCTTAAGATTAGCAAATAGTCACTACACTGCAACTTTTAGGAATCGGGTTTTGCTAGCCTGAAATAATGAATGTGTTATTTCTGTAATATTTGTTTTTAAGCCATAGATAGTGTACCTTTCAAATTTACATTCATTTTTAAATTGGACATGAAGATCACATAGTAGCATAAATCAGGGCTCGCCATACCTCTTTTGTATACACCGATCTTTCAATCAGTTTGTACAGAACTGTGATCGATCAATCATCTAGGGCTGCAACTAACAATTATTTTCATTATCAATGAATCTGCCCATTACTTTCTTCTTTAACCAGTCAATCGTTTAGTCTATGAAAAACGCCCGTCTCAAGTTCCAAGAGCCCAGAGCGATGCCCTTAAATGTCTTGATCCAGCCGACCATCGGTCCAAAACACAACAATATTTCGTTTACTATCCTATGCTAACAACAAGCAGCAAATCCTCATATTTGAGAAGCTGGAACCGGCAAATATTTGGCATCTTTTTGCTTTACAAATGACAGAATCGATTAACTGATTGTCAAAATAGAGAATTAATTTTCTTCCACTCGACCAATCGATTAAACTATCAACTAATCGTTGAAGCTGACTGATCATTGGGGGCTTGAATTTTTCTCTTCCCTCATAAAGTGAACACACTTTTGACTTGGCTTACTTTGCCATACTGAATCTGTTGAGTTACAAATGTAACCTTTTTAGACCCCATAATTTATAGCGTACAACGTGTAGGAAATCACCTGTTCTTATGTAAACACTGCCATATATTTGAAGTCTTTGGGTTGGCGTCGTCGTCGGATTAGCACATTCAAATGTGTAAAATGTATCTGCTGCTAGAGACGTGATCGTTTAAATGTCTGAACCGAGAAAACCCGCGCTCACGCCGGCTCTTTCACACATACACACACCTGGTCGTCCGTGAGGATGAATATGATGTGCGGCTGGCTCCTCTGCTTCGCTTCTGTCTCATTGTTGCGGGCGTTTCCGTCGTTCCGGTGCTGTGTCTGGTTCGGTTCTGACCGGTGGGCGCACAGGCAGTCCAGGCTGAAGAGGACCGTCAGGGCCAGAGCAGCAGCAGCCTGCATCTTTACTACAGGAGCCCTGCAGGACACCAAAAAAAAAAAAAATAAATAAAATAATTATATGTCTATATATGTATAAATAAATACCAATACAGCGAGAACTTCTTCGAAACCAGGGAAGGAGAGCCCAAAAATGTTTGAGCCGGCACAAAGTCACACAAGCACGCGATCACTGGAGGTCTAACTGTAGATCATAAAACCACATTTGGGAAAGACTTTCCAACTTGGCTGTAACTGTGATCAGAAACACAACCATGTGGTAGAGGGGGAGAGCTAGAACTCTGGGGAGGGCCTTTTTCTTGTAACCATTTACAGTCTTGGGAGCTGAATAATACCAATGAGTCGTGACTGAGATCAGGCTGAATGTGCATGAGAGAGAAGTCCAGCTCATCGTTTAGCAATACCAAAGGGAGAGCTACAACAGTATAAACGGTGTGACAAAACATGTTGGCTTTTTCACTGTATATAATTTCACGTCGCGGGGGGGGGGGGGCTGGGGTTGCCGACTCCCAGGTTCATGAAACAGGACTCAAATGCCGAACTGTGTTTGAGATGCTAGCTCCACCTCCAACAGCTACAACAGTAAAATGCTGTTTACGCATTAACGCATCCGTTAACATGAACAATCTAATAACGTCCTACATATTAATACATCTGTCGAGGCAGGCACTGTTTTCTGCTCTACCGTCATTTCATCTGAATACTTGAAGTACTTTTTGCTCATACTTCTGTATTTTTATTCAGGTAGGATTTTGAAAGACTTTTACTTGTAATGGAGTATTTTTACTTTACTGTATTGGTACTTTTAGTTAAGTAAAAGATCTGAATACTTGTTTCACCACTTCCACGGTATACATATCATACTAATCCATTTTTTGTGGAAGATTATTAGTAATTTACTATTTATTAAATTCTGTTTCTGTTATGCATTTGGCCTCCTTCGTCTCCAAAATAAATCTGACTATCCTCAGTTTTTGTTGGGGATGGATTTCCGATCTTAAACTGACAGATACTGTCACCCTTGATTGATCTGTCCATTAATAATTCAATAAATCAATTTATTAATTTGTCAATAAATGTGAAAAATTGAATGAAAAAATGTTGTTCACAAGTCCTGAGGGCCCGAGCTGGGGCGCTCGAATAGCTTGTTGTGCTTGAACAACAGTCCAAATCCCAAAGATGTTCAATTTTCAATGATATCAAACAGACAAAAAAAAAAAAAAAAAAAAAAAAAATCAGTTTTGAGAGGATGGAAACCGGAGAAGGTTTTCGTATGTTTCTGGCGAGCGATCCCCATCATTTCAGCGCTGGAGGAATGTGGATTGCATATTCTTTGAAGGCATCACTCATATTTTGTCATAAACCTTACGTTATGCGTCCATCCACATATTTATTTATTTATTTTTTTTTAATTTCTGTGTCATGCAAATGCATTAGGCCCCTCCCACCCGGGGTTACAAGGCACTCCCAGCAGACAAAAACATGCATCTACCTCCGGTATTGCATATACAGAGCATGTGGAGAAAGAAAAGGAAAAGAAACACACACAAAACAACACAATACAAATGGCAGAATCCCAGATGGACTTTTTGCATAAACAACTGTTGCATATCTATGTATTGACTTGACAGAGAGCTCCTTTTCTCTTCCCCTAGGCTCTCACCGAACAACTGGCTTCATCTGTGTGTTTCATATGCGAACAGCCAACTCAGCGTTTGTGCATCATCCATATTTACAAAAAGCGATATTTACTTTTTGTCTTAACAAAACAGAGCACTGGGCAGTTCACAGTGAAGAGGACGGCAGTGGAACTCATTCCAGTAAACGCAAACTACAACACCACGTACTCTGACCCAAAAGTTGGCATTTAGTTGAATCAGTACCTCTCTGTGCCACAGAGCCTCACTAGATTTTTCTCACTGGCATTTTGTTATGGTCTCCAACCCTTTGGCTGCAGTGTGATGTGCAGCTGAGGGTTCTGTGAAAGGAAGGGAACAGGCAGATTTGTGCATGTCTCTATAATCGACACACTGCAGCTGGCAGCTTTGATTTTTATACGTGAGAACTGACTCGAAGCAGCTGCCTCAGCTTGAATGGTCACAAACCAGCGCCGCGGATCCCTGAGCTGGTTTCCCATTAGGTGAGGCCACTGGTCGTCATGGAGAGCAGCAGAGGACACACGCACGCACACGCACACATACTAATGGAGCGAAATTAGTGTTTGTGTGTGTGCGTGCGTGTGTGTGTGTGTGTGCGCTAGACATGAACGCTTTTCCTATGGCAGGCTTGAGTCCATTAGCTGAGACTATGCAAGCACAGATTGGTCCTGCATAAAATGTGTTCTGATGAAGTCTGCAGCCTGTATCAAGTTTAAAAAAAAAAAAAAATAAAAAATAAAAAAAAAGGCTGAGCCCTGTCATATATACAATATTTGACACGAACAGTTTTCATTTTCAGTCTGACATCACAGTTCTTATCCCAGCGCAAACAACACAGACGGCTCCGCGTTATGTCTGTCATTGCATCTCTCCCCTAAAACAGCTGTATTGTTTTTCAACGCCAGGCCTAAATCAATACCTCGGTCCGGGATCAATGGGAGCGAACGGCTCTTCCTCGCTGCTGCGGTTCAGTTCATTCGTCACGCCTCGGGTCTTCCTTCGGCTCGGACAAAGTTTGGTCTGAGCGAAGTCTGCGGAGGACGCCGCATGTCCTCAAGTTTCCACCGGACCTTCCTCCCTTCGGTCTGAGCGTCCTCACTCCCAATGAGAGGCGAGCAGCGTCAGGCGCGCCTACAGCGAGGCGCTCAGACTACCGGTCTGACCCGTCAAAATAAAACAGAAACAAACGAAATAAAAAATAAAAAAAACGCGAAAACCAAATAGGAGGCGGGCAGTTATTATAGAAGTAATTTTGGTGGTAAATGAAAAGATGGCTTCCCCCTTGAGATTATAATAATAATAAAACAGATTCCTTTAAGTCACCTAAGGCGGGTCCCAAATTAGCCGTTAACAACCGTTAGCCTTGGTTCCAGTTGTGTCCGTTTCCCCGTCAATATGCGTTTCCTCTTACCTAAATCTCAAACAAATCCTATCCGTAACGCCAAGCAGTCGTCGTCTGTGATGGCTAACCTCACCCCAACCCCAGTAGTTACATTTTGCTACGCCCAACCATAAACCTAACCCCAGCAACCGAGGCCGAACCCGCGGACAGGGCGGCGCGGTGGGTGCTCCCACGGGAGACGTCGTCCAGAAAGGCTGGGAAACGCTATCTGGAGGTGGGCAGACTTCCAAGACAATTATCAGACATTATCAAGTTTTTCCCGAAAAGAGAGACATTTCAAGAATTACAATTCTCTTTCAGCGAATGTTTGAAGAAATTAAATGCTCCAGTATTTTCCATATATTTTTCACGCCACCAGGCTAGGTAGCTAGCTAGCTAACTGGTTTAGCTAGTTATGTAGCTCCAGGCTTTCAATTATTCTGCCTCATACAATCAGCATTTTTTAATACGTATATATTTACCTTATCGGGGCATCTGTAGGACTTGAAAAGTCTTAAAGGAGCATTCAATTCAGCTCCCTGAAAAAGGCCTTAGGGGGTGTTAAAAGCTCTAAAAATTTCAGTTAACATTAATATTATTTCTTGTTGCTGTGAGGCCATTTTAGCTAAAGAAATGAGTTCATTTTAATTAGTTAATCAATATTGTTTTAATGGGTTAATCCATCCATCCCTTTTCTACCTCATGTCTAGCTCCAGCTCACATCAATCGATTAATTATATTACCAGGAGGTTTTGTATACAGCTGGAAGTTACTGACAAAAACGAGGTATAGATGTCACTACATTCATGTACTTAATAAATCAAATGTAGACCTAATTGTTGCAACCGCTTTTTA
The DNA here is from genome assembly GCF_016859285.1 of Xiphias gladius. Taxonomy (NCBI): domain Eukaryota; kingdom Metazoa; phylum Chordata; class Actinopteri; order Istiophoriformes; family Xiphiidae; genus Xiphias; species Xiphias gladius. Next base: position 24,354,605 of record NC_053413.1, on the reverse strand, counting down.
CCTTACTCTTTGACTTTTACAACTATAAATTGCATTCTGTGTGGTTTTAAAAAGGCCTTAAAAGCCCTGAATTTAATTTTTTTTTCTTTTTTTTTAATTTTTGTCATTTAAAAATAAGTTTACAAATCTTTTTATTTTTAACAGTCCCCGTCCATACCTGGTAGTAATGCACAGGGTTTCTGTAGTGCTCACCAGATTAATTTTGAAGTCTTTTTAGGGTCTTTTTAGTACCACATATAATAAAATTTAATACCCTTTTCATGGTCATGCCGGTCAAACAATGGAGGAAAATTGGTATGAACAATAAGGCCTCCAATTATCTATGAAGTACATTAATCTATTGACGTTTACATTCCGTTTTTGTTGGTACTTCCCAGCTATTTATAACAATTATTCTTAGTTATGTAATTTTATCAATTATCCATGGCCTGGACCCAGATAAGGAGCAGAAAATTGATGGGTAGATTATCCAATGAACAAAATAATTAGGTTTTTGCAAAAATTGATTCATTATGAGTCGATGAGCTCCCTAGCTACTCGGACTAAGAGTAAATATAATACATAATAATAATAATTGTAATGATAATACATAACTAAATGATTAAAAAAGGCCTCTTGCATGCACAATTCACCGTAACAACATTCTCACTTTTAGTTTATAACCTCCGTAAATGAAATTTAGGACTTTTTAATACCCTCCAAGGCCTTTCTTTTTTAGACAACTGAATTCAATGCTTTTAAAGTCTTTTCGAAGTCCCTCGGATATGTTGAATGTAAATTAGTCAATTCCATTGGTACAAAATGGCACATTTTCTTTGTTCAAAAAAGTATTGCAAACCCACCCCCCCCAAGCTAGAGTTTTATTTTGAAGGCTACATCGCTCAAGAGCGGTTAAGCGGTTAAGGCTCCTGGATGTTAACACCATTCGTTTAGCGTCTGTGTGCATTAGTTTGGTATATTTCCTGTAACTTTTGCTCCGTGTCATCATGACAGAGTTCCCGGCTTGTGGTCGTGTGGCCGCCGAAGGGCACACCAGCCGAGCCGAGCGGTGTGTCCGCAGGCTGGTGCGGCCGGAGGGGCCAGCCGGCCCTCCGAGGAAAACCAGGAATTTTCTGCCTCGCTTTACGCAACGCGCTGTACGGATGCACAACTGCATCAAGTCGTCCAAAAACAATCGGGGCGAGACCGGAAATGCCTCGGATCAATTGAGAAATTAAAGCTCCAACTATCCCTCCTGGGAAATGGGGCTCGATGCAGCTGTAAGGGCCAGGTTAAGAATAACACAAACGACAAACGCTATACATTTAGAGTTAGTTAAAAATGTTGTGAAAAAAAAAAAATCTGTAACATTATAATGACTTGTAGGATAAGATATTATAAGAGGAAGTAAGACCTCTAGAGCTGCAATAATTAGATGATCGATGTAAATATTTTGATAATCGATGAACTGATGAAGTCATTTTTAAACCAGAAATGTTTCAAGTAAACATTCCCCACTTCCAGCTTGTCATTTTTGAGGTTTTTGTAAATTGAGGTTTTTTTAAACTGATAAAGACTTTTTCCACTGTCTGTGGCATTTTAGATACAAAACGGTTAATCGAGGAAACAATTCGCGAATTAATCAATAACCAAAAAAACTGATCGTTGCCGCCCTAAAGACTTCATTGATCCCCTGAGGGAATTTCACGTTATAGCAACAGAGAGAAAGGCATAGGAAAAAAAAAAAGAAATATTTGAATGAATTCTTAAAAAATGAAATAAAGAAATTACAGAGATTACATTAAAAAGCTATATACTGGTACTGAAAAGGCCTGTTGGTTTTCATTGATATTTTTTATACCTCAAGCAGTATGACTGTGAAATTTATTTATTTTAGTTTATATATTACAACACCTTAGACCATATAAGTGAGTTGTACAATTATTCGTGTGAAAGAAATCCTGTAGTGCAACTCCAGAAGCCATGACGCACAAATTATATATCAGTATGGGTATATACTTAAATACCTTATATAGGTATAGGTGTGAATAATAAATATAATATACGTCATATATCTAAGTATATATTGGTATTTATGATATACAGAATGTGCAGTATATGTACACACACTATATAGTAATAATACAATACTATGAATAATATATTCCATAGAAATTGAAGAGAATATTATGATGTAGCATATTTTACTACTACTACCACTAATAATAATAATGATGTTGATAATAATAATAATACAATGTAAAAAATTGTTTAAGATATGTTTTATTTCACTACTCCCATATTCTTAATAACAATGTCATGATATATAATTAGTGACAAGGTGCAGGTGTATTGTTTTTAAGTGCTTGTTACTATGTGCAACATAAAACCAAATAGGGTTCGAAATAAAGATGTTAGACTAAAGATGTTAGTAAAATATGCTGCAAAGATCAAATGATTACGCTTGTATTATATTTCCTGATTATTATATTAGGTAGAGAACGTGGTAAACATGAAACCGGGTGAGATATTTTGATAGTATGTGCATTTCTTGCAGTTATGGCATTCTGCAAAGGCCACAGGTGGTATACGATAAGAAAAGGAGACTTTGGAGGGGTGGGAAAACAGCATCAAGGTCCACAGTTATAGTTTCATATTTGCTTTTTAACCTCTTGGTTGGAACTGCACAGAGGCTTTGTAAGAACTCCAGACATGTTGAAGCTGTGTCCTCAGTCTGTGCTTTTATTTTGAAAGCCATGAGCAGAATTCTCGTTGTCCCTAACTGTGACTCTTTTAAGGATGATGGAGGGATGAATTGAAGGAATGTATGATAGACAGCGGTTATTTAAAACACCTAAATGTATATTAGGCAGAGAGAAGGAAGGAAATCTTGCTCTTGTCCCAGCTGTCTCCTCCCAGCACACATTAAAATCCAATTTATTTCTTCGGACTTCTTTCATTTCAATTACTTTGTCTGTAAAATCCAAGCAGTCCAGACTGCGGTGGGACTCTGTGATGTTTAGGAGAGCATCCCAGACCGGCATTGTCTCCCACTTCAAGTTTCCAACAAACAAAGCGGTTAAAGAGCTGTGTGTGATTTATTGGGGCCTTATTCACTGGCAGTGAGTAATACATGGAGGAATGTTGCCAGACATAGTTGTAGCTCCTTAAGAGGAGAAACAGTTATACACACATATGTTAAAACAAACAGTTTCAACCCTTAAATGTTCTGAATTTCTCTATTAGACCAATACTAACCAACATTGTTCAGGCTTTTAATGGTTATTATTATAGCTCCTTAAGGAATTTATCCGTGGATTGATTCATAGAGTCTGTGGAAGCCCATGTCTGCCAGAGAAACAAAGGGAAAAAATATATATATGAAAAAAGGAAAAGTTGAATGTTAAATAGAAATACACACAAGTCACAAATTATGACACACTAAGTCAAAATTTTACTTTCTAGGTTAAAATTATGAAATAATAAGTTACAATTGTAAGACAGTAAGTCAAGATTTTGACTTAAAAAGACTTAATATCATAATTGTAACCTAGCAAAGCAGAGCCCATGTCTGCCAGTAACTGAACAAATAAACAATAACGAAAGGTTGACGATAATGATGATAAAAAGAGATACTCATGAGTCAAAACTATGAAACACTAAGTCAAAATGTTGACTTTCTAACTCTGAATTATGAACTAAGTCAAAGTATGATAGAGCGTGTCAAAAATTCTACTTTCTAGGTCAACATGAGATATCAAGTCACAATGTTGAATTAAAACGATGAAATATTTCATACTTTTGATTCAGTGAAAAGTGATGTAAAAAGTCAGAATTGTCTTATTAACACATAATTTCTCATATTAGTTTCTCGTGATTTTAACAAACCGTGAATATTTTTGATTTCCAATCCTAACATTTCATCTACTTTTTCAGGAAGAAATGGGCTTGTAAATGGAATTAGTAATATAGATGTTGTTTTGTTTTGTTTTGTGCATAGTGGGTTATTAATGACAAAAAAACTCTTAGATGTTCCCAGTCCATGAACTGACTCCTTACTGATCCTTAAATTTATTTTAATTGTACAATTATTATTATTATTATTAGGATTACCCCCTTTGCTCTTTCAATTAACATCTAGTTAAATGTGCTCAAATGCTTTTTGCTTCATTGAGAAAGTAAAAATAAGCAAATTAATTCCAAAGTGTGTGTGTGTGTTTGTCTGTTTGTTTGTTTTACATATGTCTGGCTGGCAATAATAAAATAATTTTTTTGATTCTTTCCATTCGGCATTTTCATAGATGACACATTATTCTAAAGTGTGTTATTGGTCCATTTGTAGTTCATGCTAATGAGATAGACGTTCCTTTAAATAAAAAATAAAAAAAAACTCCACTTCCCATGCTGCATTTCGAGGGGGGCGTCGCCAGCGCTCATGGGCACACGCAGAATAGCAAGCATGAACTGAGCTGTTAATAAGTCGTCAATAATATTCTACTTTTTCTCCCGTTTCCCAGTCGTGTCAGTCGGTCCAGCGGGACAGCATGGCCGCGGAGGAGGACGACGCTCTGCTGTTTTTAATCTACCAGCACCTGAAGGTGAACGGCTACCAAAAAGCTGCTAAGGTGCTGGAAAAGCACGTTACTCAGGTAAGAAGTTTGGTCCAATTCGTCAGCATTTGCGGTCCGAGTCAGTGTAGAACCGAGCTGACCGGGTCCCACCTCGTAGCTTTTCCGTTAAATCTGATTATATTGATGGATTTTATTATTTCTAGGCTGGGCATGCGTGATATTCATGTTATATAAGAACCTGAATTAAATATAAATGTGCCTTCAGTGTGTTTTTTTTTTGCCACAGTGCTGCTGTTAGTAAGCTGCAAGTCACTCAGCCCTGTGTGTGTGTGTGTGTGTGTGTGTGTGTGTGTGTGTGTGTGTGTGTGTGTGTGTGTGTGTGTGTGTGTGTGTGTTAATGCACATGGCTTCTTGTTCAGGCCTCCAGGAGGAAAAGAACATAATGTTACAGGAGCAGCATGGCTGTAAAAACAGCCCTGCTCCAGGCCTGCTGCTGCACACTGGCACTCCATTCAAAACCTCCATACATTTTTATAGCAGTTAGTGGCTACAGTCGTTCATTATTATTTAAATGTACTAGAACTGCAACGATTAGTCGGTTAATCAATTAGTCGATGAACAGAAAAGTAATCGCTAGGTATTTTTAATAACTGATTCATCAGTTCAACTAATTTATTACAAGCAGAAATGCCAAACATTTGATGGCTCCAGCGTCTTAAATGTGAGAATTTGCAGGTTTTCCTTGTACATTATAGTAAATCTGAATATTTTTCGATTTTTTTTTTTATTTATTTTTTTATTTTTTTAATTTTTACTGTTGGTTTGAAAAACGACATTTGATGATGCTACTTTGATCTCTTAAGAAGTTGTGATAGAAATGTTTCAGTTTTCTGTTGTTTCAGAGACCAAATGATTAATTGATTAATCAAGAAATATAATCGACGGAGTAATTGATGATGAAAATGTGTAGTTACAACCCTAAAATGTCCAAATAATGTGTATAGTCACAATGCAACCGGTCAGACTCACACACTGTAAAATGGGCCACACACTGCTCAGTTGTTTGTATGTTTTTTCTTTTCTCTGTACATTTTTCAGTATATTCTATAAACTTACCAAATAACCAAGTTGAACAAAAAACTAAGTATAAGATCTGAACTGTGCTGGTTAGATGATCAAACCTATAAATGAAGTCACTGTGTTGTGCTGCTCACCCATAGTTACATTTTTCCAATAATGGTCCCAACATAAATACTGTATTTTTTTTCTTGCACTTACATGCACCAAGATTACAGATGTGTTGTAAAGTTGAAACCTGTGCTGTGGTCAGTCAGTAGTTTCAGGTTTCAGGCTTGTGGGCTAAAAATATAATGGTCAAAAATTGCAGACGGATTTTTAGGAAGAGCTGCCAAATGTTCTCAAAATTTAAACCTGCCTTCACTCGCGGAGGATATTTCTCCCACATGTTGTGAGCATCATTTCCCCCATCCGAAGTTTGCATTCCTCACACACACTCATATTGCCAGTGTTGGATGTTGCTGCTCGGATTCATTTCCGAGAGCGTGTGCCATCAAAGTGGTAGCATTCCTAAACCACGGGAAATTTGCTATTTCCCTTTCAGCTCTTTTTTTCCTCTCTCTGTGTCATCGCAGTTGGTCAAAAACACGGAAAATGTGTCTTCAGGAGGACTTGGGTGAATTCTGAGAAAGTTTCGAAAGCACTGCGGTTCAGGTGACGCCTATCCTATTTAATGGTTTTGATGTGTTTACGTTTGTGTGTGTGTTTAGGTGGAAACGCCAGAGGAGAGCTCCAACCTACATGATATCTACACAGGCTGGATGAAGTAAGTCAGAAATGTCACAGAGTGCAGCATGTCTCTGCTGTGCTTTTTTTTTTTTTTTTTTTTTAGCTGTAACCCCAGTTTGTAAAAATAAAGAACAGGCGTAAACATTAGCCTTCTCAAATGTCATAAGCCATTTCAGATAGATTGAGTCATAAAGATGAAATACTCAGTGCAAAAATTGCAGTGAAGCCGAATCACAAATCATGAAAACAAATGACGCTCGAAGTAGCTGAGAAACATAATACAATTAAGACAGTGTTAATTAATCAACATTAACCTGCAATAAAATTTGAGACTAGAAACTGAACTAAAGCTAGGACCCAGCTCTCTAACGCCCTCTACAGTGAGGTGCTAGAGTGAACAGGCATAGATGTGAAGTTGAATTAACAAAAAACAGAATGAGCTAATTATTTTTGGAGCATGAGAAATTGTACAAAAACGACCCACGAGTCAAACTCTGAAAAGAAAAGATCAATATCTCTTAAATAGCATCAGTACTTGAAGGAAAAATGTTGGATACTCTTCAGTCAACTTGGGGATTTTGTGGTTGAGATGATGGGCATTGAGAGTTTGATGGTTTAAACCAAACGTTAGCCAAATGCAGAGCATAAAGTATTGTGTATTTACTCTGAAATTTGATTACTGAGCACTTCGGGGGTTTTTTTTGTATTTGTTTTTTTTAAGTTAACTCACACTGGTTCATTTACTGTGTTTTCTTTGATCAGTGGATTTTTTGACTTTGCTTTTTGGAATAACGTCAGCTCAGCATGTAACGATGGTGAAGACCCACAGATTAGGTGGAATGTAGACTCCAAAGTGTCCATATGAACAGGATGTGACTAGTTGTGTGTGTGTGTGTGTGTGTGTGTGAGACTAGTGGTGTGTGTGTGTGTGTGCGCGCTCTCCCTCTGAATGACCGTCTGGCCCTTCTACCCAGTGTATTCTGGGATTGGCTTCATAACCCCTGCAACCCTGAAAAGGATTAAATGGGCGGCAGATAAATGACTGAATGAATGACGACAGCCTATGTCCATGATTTTCCAATGTTGTTCTTGCACTAAAGTAAATCAAATCTAAACCAATTAATGTAAATAGATTGTCCTGCATATAAGACGATCCCCTTTTTCCTCCAGCTGTTCTTTGAAAAAGACATTTTTTGAAATTAGGAAAGTTTCCACGAGAGACTATTAGTTCAAAGATAAGATCCTCATCCGTGTAGCATTTTCTCTGGGAAAATAGAACTATAAAAAGCTTCCACTGAAGCTGAATGGAAATCTCAAATTTGTATAACTTGTCCAAGTATGTTTTCAAGTTGAACTAATTCTCCCCCTGCTGATTGGTCACTTAGTCGCACATTCCCCTCTCAGAATGATTTCCTCTGGCTGCTAACACTTTCTTTTTAGAGCTCCTCATCATGACATCCAGTGACTCTTGGCTGTTTGACTGATGATTTGGTCCCTGGTCTGTTTCTGTTGACCAGGCACCAAATCCTCTCGTTTTCTCTCCGCGGGAATTAATTTCTTCCGAAACACGTTACGTGAGCATGAGCCGTGAGAAACTCCTGCGGGATAAACTGGGCTTCTCAAACACACGAAACTTGAGCTGTGTCCCGAAGCAATGTCCCATATTAACATGGTATTTACCATATATGCTTTACTAACAGGAAATAACGCAGCAGCGTTGGAAGTTAAACTTCCGGCAAAATTCTTATGTAAGACTGACGACTTATGTCTGACCACCATCCACAATTTGTTTTTATTTTTTCCGACTGTGAGCAGCTCCTCCATCTCCTTTTGTGCATTGCATTGTGGGAGAGTAGCATCCGATCAACAGTATACTAAAAAAATCAACTGTCTTCAGTATGCATGTACACTACACTCTCTAAAATCCTGTTTAGAATTAGGCTGCAGTACGGATTTGGGACACACTGGTTCTGTACGTGGACTTGAGTCGGTAGCCCTGCGACATTAAGGCCACAAACAGTCCATAATACAACACTCTTAATGAAATTTGTTACTGGAGCTGGTACTCGCTCCTTTTAAGGAGAACATCTGCTGATGTGAATACATACTTTTTTTTTTAACATAATATACAGGAAAAAATTATTGTCTTATATTTGAGAATATATGCTAATATTTTATAAACTTAAATAGCTTTTTCAAGTACATGATTATAGGAAAGAGTTTGTATGTATGAATTCTATCCGTGTGATCACCTTTTATTGTCTGTTTTAATCATCTTAGCTGGTTCCAAAATGGTTGAGGGATTAAATTAAAGTGTGTGTGTGTGTGTGTGTGTGTGTGTGTGTGTGTGTGTGTGTGTGTGTGTGTGTGTGTGCGCGCTCTAGGCTGTGCTCTCTAGCCCAACATGCCAAGCAGGAGCCAGAAGACTCTGGCACTTTAAAGAAGAGGAGCATCAAACCAGAACCTGCCACCAGCGAAGAAGAAAACGGCGCAGACACCAAACTCTCCAACAGTGCAGAAGAAGATAAAGTGGATGCCAAGCCTCCACTTGGTAAAACTTTATTTACTTAACTCTTTATTTTTGTTTATTTTGTGAGTGTGTGTTGTCTTTTTCCCCCCCATTTAGAATATGAACATCAATACCTTTTATTACAGTTGAAATTATTGAATGACCATTTCAATATGTCACTTTTGGATCTGGGAAATTGTGATGGTCATTTTTAAGACTTTTCTGACATTTTTTAGATGAAACAGTTGGTCGATTAATCAAAGTTGCAGACCTAATCTTTATGTTCACCTGTCAGTCTTACTACTGATTTATTATTCTTTGTACTGCTTTTCTTTAACAATTTGCCAAATACTTGATAGCAGCAAAACCTTTCCGTCTTGGGCACCATATTCCCCAGTATATTCTAGTTTGGTTTCATTTAGTTTCAATTGTATGTATTTTTGCTCTCCCGTTTCAGAGTCCAAGGCAGATGGTGTGGAGTCATCCGGTGCAGAGCTCAACTCTGCGGGGAAAGACGCTGAGACCGTCTCTGAGCAGCCGCTGGAGGCAGCAGGTGAAACCAAAAAAACAGACTTGGACAACGGCTGCTCTGACTCGCCTGAAGGTGAAGAGGAAGACGCAAAGATGGAGGAGGAAACAAATACAGAACAAGAGGTGAGCAGAGATTAGCGCCTGTCATATCTTTAAAAATGGGTTTGGGCTGCTCTTTCTGTTTGCCAAACACAATATTTGACACATGACAGTGTGCTGGACAGGTACGCTGATACACAGTATTCACATGGCGGAAGTAGTGTAGAAGTTAGAGGGGCAGGTTTATGATCAGAAGGTCACTGGTTTGAATCCCTGAAACATCTGAAATGAGGGTGGGGAAAGGAAAACGTTGTCCCCTGCATCAGCCACTGAGCATTGCGCTAAACCCTCGTCAGCTGCTATGGAGCTGCTCAGCTGGAAGTCAAAGGTTTACTTCAGGCCACGAACAAGAGTTTTACACCCCACCCCACCCGTAATCTAGTTTACTTTCCCACTGTTTTATTGCTCTTTTCATTCGTGTGCTTCATGTGTAGTCCTTTTGTCAACAGAGTGCAGCTGTTCACCACTGTTGCCAGGAGATGATATTGGCACCTGCACCGATGTATGCAGGAAAATTAGAGAGCAACGACAGGCCGGTTGTGGCCATGTCTGCAGCAGTGAAAAGGAGCGTCCATCATCGACTACCCTCACAGGGAAAAAATGTCCGTTTTCCTGCTGACAATTCGAGAAAACCCCTAATTATGTTATTATGACATGCATATCTACTGGATGTGGGTTTGCTTCCCGTGGGAGTACAGGTTGCATTGTCATTGCACGTGAACTGCACGAGCTTGTCTCAACGCCCTTATGAAGCTAAATCCAGTTCCTCAGTCCGCACTCGGGTTCAGAAGAAGTACTCACATTAGAGCTGCAACTATTAGTTGAGTAATCAATTGACGGTAAATTAATCTGCAGTTATTTTGATGATTATCTGTTTTAGTGATTTTTCAAGCAAAAATTCAGAACATTTGCTGGTTAAATGTGAGGATTTGATGCTTTTCTTAGTTATATCTGATTGTAAACTGAATATTTTGGGGGGGGTGTTGACTGCTGGTGAAATAAAACATGCAATCTGAATACATAATGAGAGAAAGAATCAGAAATTAAAAATCTTCTGCACAGGAGTATAATATAGTTGACTCCTGGTCAGGGCATGTGAGGGAACTCAAAAATAGAAAAAGGAGCTTGCTTTACACACACGCACTAAAATTCAGCTTCCGACTAACTACGACTAGAATTATTTGGTATTTATTTAAGCATTTCCAGCAAGTGGGAGAGCGAGCAATATGTTTCATGTCTGCTTCATCAGGCTCGCTTGTCAGTTAGGAGACCAGATCACCGTTTTTACAGTAAATAACATGACATCATGACGTCCACAACGTACACACGTAATCCAAAGTAGACCTCAAAGAAAAATGAGACAAATTTAAGATACCTCATGGAAAAAGATGAACAGATTGAACAGCTACCAGCTAGCTTATGAAAAATGTGCTATATCTAATTTATAATACACTTCAAAATGTTTAGGAAGGATAAGGTTATCATAGGACATAAGGTTTGCAACACAGAAACATCAGAATTAAGTGATGTACTAGATCAATTCTTAACTTTAGAGCAAGCCTTGGAAAGACCACAGGGCAGGGGAAAGTGAAGGGGAATCCTGTAAGTGATGGGACTCAGAGGCTACCTGAAAAACAAACAGGATGAAAGATTTACACAGCAATATCTTTGTCTTTAGGTTCGTATTTTTCTAAGCCGCTTGCACGAGAAAGCTGCGGTAATGAAATGTCACAGTAAGATGTTAAAAAATTAAAGAAACACGTAAGCTCTTAAACTATGAATGGAAAATACAAGGAACTAGTCCTGGACATGGCTGCAGTAGGAGGAAACCACTGCCACCATCATTTCCCTCTCTGTCTCTCTCACACACACATAACTGTTGTCCAGTCACTGTAATAATGTGCTGATAGATGAACAGTAGCTGCACTGTTATTATATGATTCTGAAATACACACACACATTGCATGTCCACTCGTCTGTCCTGTATCTGTTAGTTTGTGTTAGTTTGCTCTGTTGTTATCTCAAGTGAGTGTATGTGTGTGTGTGTGTGTGTGTGTGTGTGAGTGTATGTGTATGTGTATCACTATTCTTTTATATTGGCTCAGTGATGCAGTAGATAATGCTGTTTGGACAGAAACTCTGTGTGTGACAGAATGATAATCTTCTGAGATAAATTGTGTGTGTGTGTGTGTGTGTGTGTGTGTGTGTGTGTGTGTGTGTGTGTGTGTGTGTGTGTGTGTGTGTGTGTGTGTGTGTGTGTGTGTGTGTGTGTGTGTGTGTGTGTGTGTGTCATTGTGTTAATGGCTCACTGTGGTTTTGTTTACAGCTGCCGGAAAACCTGATTACTTTGCTTTGTGTCTGAGAGCAGAAGAGCTGTGGTTTTAACAGATTATTTTTCTCTCTCTGCTAAGGCAAGCAAAGCAACAACACTGTGCTGATTTTCTAACAGAACAAAAATGTTTCTACTGAACAGAATTAAACGCAGACAGTTTTGGTTTGAGTGTCTTTTGTTGTCCTACCTCCAGCTCGTCAAATTAAATCTGGCCCGCATGCTGACAACAAGATTAATATAATCTGCCAAACATAGTCGACATCATGTGTCTAATAAATACATAAATAAAATAAAATAAAATGTATTTATTTATTTATTTGTAGTAGTTTCCCAATAGCAGTTTCAGGATTTTCAGATGGGTGATCTTGTCTGTTTTGGACAACGTTGTTTTAGCCTTGCTAGCGTCATGGCTCTAGAGACGGCAAAGTCGCTCAGTCAGTCGGTCCACCACTTTGGTCCAGACTCAGATATTTCATCAAATATTCGATGAATTGCCATGAAATTTTGTACAGGCACATTCACCTTCCCCTCAGGATGAATTGTAGTCATTTTTCGGACTTTCCATCTAGTGCCAACATCGGGGCTAAAGATCCGTTTCGTCAATACTTTGGTTTACGGCCAAATACCGGCAAAAATAAGGACGTTTCCGTAAGCCTCAGCTTTGTGTTTAGCGCTAATGAGCAAATTCTTGCATGTTAACATGCCAAACTGAGATGGTGAATTATAGCTGTTTCCCAAGTCCTTACTACCTACTAACTCTATGTAGTATATAGATAAACAGACATGAGTGGTTTTTTGAAGATTTAATGCCTTTTTCCAGTGTGAACACACTACAGACTGAGAAGCCGCTTAGACTAACTATATAGTATATATTTGGGACACAGCAATGGTAAACATTATACCAGCTATTAGAATTTAGCTCAAAGCCCTGCTTTGCCTACTTATGGCCTCACAGAGCTTTTAGCAGAACTGTTAGTCTCGTAATTACCTCAATTTGTTTAAGTTCATGTTAAATCCCATTTCTGACGGCAGTTAAAAAAAAAAAAAGTCTTTCACGTCTCTTGAGTCAAGCTTTTGGAAACCGTCAGATTTTTGTGACCACTGTGTAAAGAGAAAATGTAGCAGGGACATAACTGTTAGCCTTGTTAGCTGTTCTAAGCGCCTGCTTGTTCATATTTTTCAGTCAGCTCCTATTGAAGCACCTGCCGAGGCAAACAACAGGGCAGAAAGTTCCAGCTCCTCTAACTCTGAGGAAGCGGCTGAACCCACCCTGGGCAACTCCAGCCTGGTCGACCCCAGACAAGCTGCTCCTGATCAGACTGAGGATCAACCCCAGGCCTCCCGCTCAGGCGGCGAGAGCAGCAAGGAGCGCGAAGAGGTCGACGATGAGCCAAAGCAGGTTAGTGACCCCAGGCTGAATGTGAAGTATGTGGTTGTGCAAGTTCCTTCCTCCCATTAACAGAAAAGCTTTTTTACTTTTAAGTGCTGCCTGCGTTTTGTTTTGTTGTGTTTTTTTTGAATCAGTTTTGGCAGTTTACAACTTCAGTAAATCCTCCTACAGTACCAGTCCAAGGAAAAGAACGTTTTGATCACATCTTTTTTCCTGTTTTTCTCTGCTCTCAGCCTTGATACTGCAGAAATCATGTGTTCAATGATGCCTCACTTATCAGCAAGCACATATTCATGACATTTCTGAACGGCTGGTGTGCACTGCTTTAATTTGCACTGAAGAGAGAAGACATGAGCAGAGCGGTTAAATCAGTTTTAACCACAAGTCATAAAAACAGGAGTAGCTGTCGACTCTTGGCTCAGCTGAGCCTACATTTCATCGGCTCACCCTCTGCACATCTGAAACTTATTTTGTAGACGATTGCGACTTGCTTGCGCTGTTCAGTTTCCAGTAGGAAACACTGCACGCGGCTTTTCTTTGCTGACTAGAGATTTCTAAGACTGTTCTGGCTTGTGGAGGTTTGGGTTAAATGTCCCCAATACCTGTCGTTGGCAGGAAAGAAAATTGGTGTTAGTGTTCGCAACAATTCCCCCTGGCTCTTTAAAGGCTCTTTTACAAAACAGTGAACCCCTGCCAGCTGTCGTGGATATGAGTTGAATTACTGTACATGACACAATTATCTGTTAGAAAAATTTGAAACTCCGACACGAACAGAAATGTCAACTTGATTTAAACCTCTGCAAGTTTACAGTGTTTGAACAAGATTTTAGCTGCACTGGAGGCATGGCTCAATGGATGGCAATGTCGATCCGTCCACAGCATTTCACAACTATCCAATGATTGCTATGAAAGTTTGTAAAGGCTCTCGTGGTCCTGAGCAGGGCAACACTTTCACTTACCCAGTGAAATATTTCATCATCTAACAGATGGACTGGCACAAACTTTTGTACATGGCTTTAGTGATTCCATGACTTTTCCTCCAAAATGAACTGTTGACTTTTGTGCTTTTGAGTGAAATGTCTCCACAACTATCGGATGGATTGCCATGAAATTTAATGCAGGACCACCCCCCCCAGGATGAATAATAATAACTATGATGATGATTGTGACTGCAGACTCAGTCTGGTTGAAGTTTGGCACCAGTTGTTATTAACTTCAGCTGGTTCTTACACTTTCAAGGTTTTTGCACAGTAATTCAGTAAAAGTCAACTGCTTGGTTTTCCTGTGCCAGAGGGGATAACTACCAACATTTCAGGGTGTGCTCACATTCAGCATTACCTCAGAAGAAAATGCTTTTTAGATTTTTAGACTCAACTGTTGTCTACGACCTGTCTATTCGTCTGACTTGGTGAGTACAAAGTTGTTGATAGAGATTGTGGCCAAAACTATGAAAATGATACCCATGTTGTAATAAGAGTAATAGAATTACTCTGAAAGCAAAGGCAATATGAGAAGCTGTATATTTTTGTGTCAGGCGGATGGATGGATTAGTGCTTAATTAATCCTGATAGGAAATTGCCAAATTACACACACGAACAAAACAAAACAAATAACATAATGACAAAGAGGTAGATTAGAGATAGTAAAAACAAGAAACTAAAAACTAGCACCCTACTCTAAATCTACAATGCCTGGGGATATTTAAGTTTGTTTCAGTATCTTCAAGGCTAAAATTGTCTTTATTCTGCCATGTTCTCCCTCCTCAGGAGCCAGAAGCAGCCATTGACGCCTCTAATGCCGCAGACGAAACCTCTGCATCACAGCCGACAGCTGTCAGTCAAACAGAGGCTGCTCCTCCCTGCACTCAGGGGGCAGAAGATGAGGAAGGCAGCGCTGCAAAGATGCAGGTCTGGTTGCTATTTATATATTTGTTGATATTTTGAGTCCTCGGTATCCTAAAATCCACCTCCGGAGAACGATAATAAAATGGAATGAATGGCTGCATTGCCAGCAAATTGTGATTTCAGTGTTCGTGTCCTAGAGCCATGTTGGTCACAAATTTCTGGTTTTCACTCTCTGATGTTCTCATGTTCACATTGTTTAAGTCAGAATTGGCAAAAACTACAAGTCACTGCAGTTTTTTGTTGTTCACACAGGATCCAGTCTGTGTCATAAATGAATAAATGAAAAGAAATGAAGTGAAGCAACAAAAAAAAGAGAGAGAGAGAAACTAAAGGAAATACAAATAAAGCTGGTGTTTGAGACTGTTGTTGACCTGTTGATTCCCCATGCAGGAGTCCAGCCAGGCCGAGCCCACCAGCTCAGACCTGACAGCTAAGGAGACCAGCGACCAGCCTGCGGAGAGCGAAGCCCCGCCCCCTGCAGGTACGAATGACCAATAGATTTTTTGATAACTAGGTTGTTCTTTACCTGTTATGCGTGGCATCTTTTCTGTCTCTTTCTCACTGCGCTGACAAGAGCCACAAGCTGTTGCGAAGAAACTGCGCAGAGGATCTGCTGTCAGGAGGTTTGGGGTGGCAGGTTTCTTTATTACAGCTCCTGCAGGGGATTTCAAAGCTGCCGGTGAAAGACCGCATGACAGTTTTCAGAGTTTTAAAACCGTTACCTGTTGCTGCACAGGCATAAAAGTCAATAAACAAATTTAGACATTGTGTGTTTTCTTCTGTTGAAGAAAATGTTTTAGGGCTTAAACTAACAACTGTTTTCATATTGGCTATTATTAATACATAT
Organism: Xiphias gladius; assembly: GCF_016859285.1. NCBI lineage: Eukaryota > Metazoa > Chordata > Actinopteri > Istiophoriformes > Xiphiidae > Xiphias > Xiphias gladius. The sequence goes on along the minus strand of NC_053413.1, from coordinate 24,338,637 downwards.
TATTGATCATTGGGTCTAAGAAAGTCAAAAATACCATCACAATTTCCAAGGTGACATCATCAGATTGCTTCTTTCCACCCAAACCTCAAGACGTTCATTTCACCATCACATGGAAAAAGAAGCGTAGTTCATTTCTTTTTTGTTGGCAGCAGTGTTTATCCCGCTGCTTGAGCGCAGAAGTTTTGCATCGTTTTATTTTCACAAAAAGGGAAGAGAAAAGAAGATAAGCCATAAATTTGAAGATTTAACCTTGAGGCACAAGGACTCAGCGCCAAAACTGGTAAAGACTTTTGAAGGATTGCTGCCAAAGCCCAGAGAAACGGCTCTGGCAGCAGAGTTTTTTTTTTTTTTTTTCACGTCAGTCACTTGTTTAACTTCTCAAAGGGGTTTGCTGAGCTTGTCACATCTTGTTAAACAAACTGGAGCGACGACTAGTCTGAGAATGATCTGGAGCACAGTCACCTCATTTACCAAAGTATTTTTAAATTAACTCATGACTTGGGTGCAAAAAAGTAAGTGGAATGGACATTTTCCACAGCAGACATTTTGACTTGTCAGACTCAGGTTAACATCACTAATTGCTGGACTGAATTGCAGTAATTGCTGGCGCAGAGCCATCATTAAAGGCTCCGGTCGGCAAGATTGCCTCTGAAAGAAAAACGACATGTAAAGTATAAAATGGGCAGACTTTAATCAACTCACTGAAAACTGGAGATGCTAATCAAGCAAAGATGTCGGCTGAATCCAAAAGTACAACAAAGCTTATGTTGCTCTCAAGTTCATCATCGGTATATCAGGGGAGCCATCTGTCTTACACGTGTGAAAGCTCTCGCAGTTTGGGTGAAGTTTAACTTGGCAGGTAGCTGAAGTTTCTGCTGTGTAGAACAAGGCTTTCTGACTTTTCTGTAAAGAAAACTTATTGTGTCATCATTGATACACTGTCATTTGATTGTGCCTTTTTTTTAATTTGTGGTGAAGGATTTCAGGATTTAATTGTTAGCTCTTGGGTCCATGTTGAAAATAAGTTTCACTGTAACATGTTCGCCCTTGGATTTTTTTTTTTTTTTTTTTTATGTCCACAATCCATATGTAACTCACATTCTATAGCATGGTGTGGTTACACTGCTGTGCCAAAGCGCAGCCTCACAGAGCTGCTAGCATGGCTGTAGAATCTTAGTCTCCTTTATTTACACAGATTCCAGTAAGAAACATTTGTGAGAAGTGCCTGTTCTCAATAATTTTATTTTAATAAAACTCATCTGAGCCTTATTTTGTCGCATGTTTCCCCAGTATTGTTACTTCCTTGGATTAAGGATTAATGCAGGGCATCTTCAGTTTTTCTCAAAAGGTCGTGTCTAGTAAATACCCAGGTCCTGACGTCCTAACAAGATGTGTAAGACTATGGACTTTAGACCATATAATAGCAGCTGTGTTTTCATCTTTTCCAGACCCTGACACTGGCTCTGAAAATCCAAAAGAGGAGGTGGATGAAGAGGACGAGAAAGTGGAAGAGGAGGCCAAATCCAAGGTACCAAAAAAATTTTATTTATTTATTTTTTAAAAATCTCAGAACTGTTGGGCCTTCTCCAGCAGCAGGGAGATAATAATCTAAACATAAGAACATAAACAATAACAGTAACTGGTTAGTGTGTGTATGTGTTTCCTCAGGGCAGTGACCTCCCTTCCCCTCTGAATCCTGAGAATCTGACGGAGGTGTCGACAGCCTCAGGGGACGGAGGTGACACTGACACTGGTAACAGTTACTATCAAATTAAAACACGTTGCACAACTTTTCTCTGGTACATCATACTTTACCCTAAACATACAGTCCTACAACCACATTTTTAACGTATTCTTTACCAAATACAATCTTTATCTTTGTTTTCATGGGTTGAATAAAGGTTTTTTGTTTGTTTTTTTTTTGGTCTGTCATGGGACAAACACCATACGGAGTAAATTATCTGATTAGATTTTGGCGTTCCTCGCTGTTTAATTTTGCATATTAATGAGGTCAAACTTTTTTTTGGGGGGTATACATGTTTTTTCATGGAGCTCATGGCAGGACATGAAGTTTCAAAACCCAGTATTCACAAATCTTTTAATATTTATGAATAATCTGAATTAATTTTACTTTTTTTACCCGTGGTTGAGCTTGCAGACCAGCAGATTTATTACTTGAAAATGATTTAGAAAATAATATTGCTTTTTTTTTGTATTTATGGTCATTTATATTTCTCTTCTACATTTTTGTTTTTAATAAGTTAAAAAAAGGATTATGAAATTTAGCTTTGGTTGGAGACCTGCACTGGGCTGCACTTCCCTGTGTGTTTTTGAAAGTCAGAAAGACACGGACTGAGTCATTTTATGGTGACTTTGTATTTCTTGTGTCCTCTTTCTGCATTATTCGGACAACAATGACAACGCAGGAAACGTGTCCTTTACATTGATACATACTCTGCGTTTTCAAAAACGCTCAGAAAAGAAAAGTGTTTCATTTGTTCCCCTGCTCAGTTGTAGAAAAGGAGACGGTGTCGGCTGCAGAAAAGCAAACAGACCCAGACGACTCCATCATCCTCAACATTCAAGTCGAAGACAGTGAAGCAGTCGAGCGAGAAACCGGCCAACTGCTCCCTGCGGAGGCTGAGTCCTGCAAGGCCGCGAAAACTCCCAAGAAAAAGAAAAAGAAGAGCAAAAAGGACACAGAAACGGAAACTGCAGTAACACCGGCCGCAGACACATTCACCATAGATGCACTCAGTGACACTCCTCTTACCTCCAAGTCTGCCAAAAAGAAAAAGCAAGACAAAAGAAGAAAGGAGGAGGTAGCGGAGGAAGAAGAGGAAGAGAGGAAAGAGGAAGAGGAGCAGCAGGAGGAGCAGCAGCAGGAGGAGGTGGTGGTGTTTCAGGCAGCCCCATCAGAGAAGAAGGCTAAGAAAAGGAAAAGGGAGAGAGATGAAGTGGAAGAGAAAGACGAGGAAACTCCTGTCACTCCTTTGGAAAACAAAATTAAAAAGAAAAAGAAGAAAGTTAAAGATGTGGAAGAAGAGGAGAGGGAGACGGTAGGAGTAGTGGAGGAGAAAGAGGTGGAGAATCCTGTGAGTCTGGCCGAGACGACGGAGAGAAAGAAGAAGAAAAAGAGGAAAAAGGAGGGAGGACAGGAGAAAGCGATGCTGCAGTCTGATGAAACACCAGCAGGGGGCGACGGAGACACAGAAAAGAAACTGGATGCAACAGGTAGAAAGGAAGCCAGAAATACTTTCTATTTCTTAACCAGAAATCTTTAATTAAACTAAAGCAGCTTTAAGACTTTATCATTATCGTTAGCTGTACGATAAGTTGATCGGTTCAGTGACTCGTACGTTTTATTTCTCTGCTCCTGCAGATGGCAACTCTTCTCAGCTGTCCTCGGCCAAAAAGAAACACCGTCTCAGGAAGAAACTCAGCCTGAAGAAGAGACTGAGGCTCCATAAGACAGAGGAGATGATGATGATGATGAAGAGGAGGAGGAAGAAAAGCAACTTCTGTGCAGGACAGACTGAGACCACCGGCAGAAAAAAGTCAGTAGATTATTTCATTGGTACCACTATGTTAAAAAATGCACACCACTATTACATCTTTACTGTTATTTTCTGAAATGCGTCCAAGATTTAAATTCAGTGAAACAACAGTAACAAGATGTAGTGAGAGGGACATGTTTTAGGAAATTTTAACCAAATGTATTCCAGTAAGTTGCAAAACCTTAGTCAGGATTCCCAACACACTGCAAAGATTGACACCGAAGCTTCGGCTTCACATGCCTTTCCTCAGGTGTTCAGGGTTATTGTGAAATGAATTTTCCCCAGGTGTTATAGAGCCACTGTACTAACGGGGTTTATCTGTAAAAGGCGACTTGCGCAAGTGTGTGTGCTGGGAATATTAAAGTCCCCCTCCACTCAGAAATGTATTTTATTCTTGTCACTTCTTGGATGTTTGACCTTCACTGAGCACAATGACGTATGAGCAGAGTTTGACTCTTGAAGGGAGAATGTGTTTCTTTTTGCGCTCAAGTGTTATGTGGAGACTTGAAGCTCGGTTGCTCATACACCGCGAGTGGAGGAGACGGCTTGTATCCGGTAGTTGCTAAATACTTCTCAAGTGAGAAACATTTGCGTTCATTCATAATTCTCGGTTATTCACTGAGGGAGGAGTTGTAGATGTCATTTTAAGAATTTCTAACCAGGTAATCGAACTTCTTAACGGAAAAAACCGGCGACGCTTTATTTTACAGGTCTGTTATTTCCTAGTCATTTCTTGAAACTTTCTTGGAAAGAACCACGTAGTTTGGTTCTGTTTACAAAAACACGCGGCAAAGCTCTGAGGCTGTTACACTATTAGTAGTGTTGAGTTTTTTTTCTTTTTAATCGACTCCCAGACGAATTTCTAGTAAAGAAATGTTCCATTCAAACCCCCAGTGAATATTCATCACTCATTCATTACAAAACTGTATTTTTGTTGTTGGAACCATTTCACATTTTGCACATACAGCTCACCTGCTATGCTCTGAATAAAAGTCTCAAGGTTGTGCCAGCTCAGCATTTAGAAATTCCTGTCTACCGGCTGACCGCTCGGTTTTATCTGTAACTGGTACCAAATTGTATGGTTCTGCTTAGGAGATGGTTTGGAAACAAATTGGAATATGCGGACCTGTAAAACAAAGTGTTACCGATACACCATATCCGACACAATTATTATTTAAAGCAGGGTATTTTTATATATCTTAAAACACACCTGGTGGGATCTTTTAAGACCGACATTTTAACGCTTCTCCCTTTCGTCTCGTCTGTACATTGATAACATGAGGCCAGGCAGCCTCTGAATAAGTGCAGTTTTATTTCCATCAAGTTGGAACATTTTCAACTTGCATTCACCCCAACTGTAAAATCCACCTTATGCTCTGTCTGAACACACCTTTACAATGTCTAATCTCTTTATCATCAAAAGCCACTAAACAAAAATTCATACGTATTAATAAATATTGCAGAATACGTACAATCTTTAAAGAGGGGCATGGTCTGTATATAGTGCAAACCAATGTGAAATAAAAATACACACAGTTGCCAGTTTATTATGTAGCTGAAACTAAGTCCTACAATACATTCTACCTTCATGAAGGTTATAATGCTCCGTTTTCAGTTGTTGTTCAGTGGTAGAAATATTATCTGCTCACAGATATAATATGTTCACACTTTACAGACAAAAACAGATCCAAGAGGCGGCGGAGCAGGAGACGCCTCGGCCGAAACCAACCAAAAGACCCAAACCTGACCCCACCCAGGACGACGACACGCCAAAGAAGAGGAGGAACACTGAACAAGAAGAGAATTCCTCAAAGGAAAACCAACCTCCAAAGACAAAGAAGAAGAAAAAGAAGAGACTGGTGGAGGAGGAAGATGAAAGCGGTGCGGTGAGCGACCTGAGCGCTGAGCACCCCGAAGTGGTCTCGTCTCCCTGCTCAAGCGAAGGGAAGCAGAAGAAGAAAAAGAAGAAGATGAAGGCTGGGAAAGGCGAGAAGACGACAGGAGATTCAACTGCCGTCACTCTGAGCCAAGAAATACCAGCAAAGAGAGAGAGTAAGAAACTCATTTTAATAGTAATTTTCATCACTGATTAATAGTTTAGTCGGTAAAATGGTGAAAATCGCCCCTCACAGTTTTCCAGAGCCCGAGGTGACGTCTTCAGATCGCTCGTTTTTGAGTGACCAACAGCCCAAAAGCCAAAGATACAGCTTGATATTTATTAACTATCAGTCATTTGCTGGGGATAATTTTCTGTTGATTGACTCATTGTTTTAGCAGTAATTTGATTTTCAATTCAACTTGGAGCCCAATCAACATACTGAACAACATTAACTAATCACAGATGGTATTGGCGTTTGACCTCATTTATTTTTCAGCATAAGCTCCATCATAGTAAAAGGTTTCGTTCATTACATATTTTGATCACAACTGTTCAATAACAACATTTGGAAATCCTCAAAAAAGGTGATCATGTGGAAAAAATCTGAGATCGGCCGCAAATGTCAAGTCGAGGCTGTTTCATAACAGACTCTCTTTGTGTTGTTAGTGTCACTGAGAGAAGACGTGGAAAAAGTCTCATGTATCTTGTGCTAAATTACTGAAAAATAACCAAATACACTGTAGGTTGTCTTCACTGGTGCAAAAACTTCACTATGTGCTGATATTTGTGTTTTGTGCTGACTGTTGTTTGTAGAGAAGAACAGACTAAAGGAGAAACTGGAGAAGAGAGAACCTGCTCCAGATGCATACACTGCTACAGCTGCTTCTACGGTACGACGACACACACACACACACACACACACACACACACACACACACACACACACACACACCTGGCTCGATTGCATATTATTATTTCTATGTTAAAATTTGACCAACAAGAAACAAAACATTTGGTCGCAACATGTTTTGTCAGTGAAAACTTGTGGTTTACTTTACGATTCTCTACAAGTTTCCTCACAAAATAAATTGCATGCAGAAGCGCTTGGCATTTTCTGCAAATTATTAAATTATTATTATTAACATTTTTTTCCTGATTTTTCCAGAAAAAGAAATCCTCCAAAAAGAAGACCCTCTCTGATTAAATCTGGGTAAGTGGCTACTCAAGGTTTTCACTTAACAATGGACATAATGGCAGCTGCCTCTAATCGCTTTCATTCCAAGAGTTAGATCAGAAGATCGATACCACTCATATCAGTTAGCTTAACATAAAGACTGGATAGAGCTAGACCAGCGGTTCGCCCCTTTCCAAAGGTAACGAAATCCACCTACCAGCATCTCAACAGAGTCTAGGGTCAGAGTCATCCAGACAAGCAGCGAAGACTCCAGCCAGCCTGGATTTTGATACCTTTGGGCGGGCTAGCTGGCCACTGACTGTAGCTTCATATTTTAGAGACATGAGAGGGTGCTTATCTAACTCTTAGCAAGAAAGTAAATAAAATAGGTCCATTTCAGTTGGCTCTGAAGCTCTTTGGTGCACAGTAGAGTAATAATGAAGTGTTATTCCTGCCTCTACAGACTTGTGAGAGCGGATATTCATGGATCATCTCACCTACGATTTTAAATAAAAAAACCAAAAACATTCAAACGTTAGTGTACCCACAGGGGCTACTGCTTTTCAGAAAATGGTTTACAATACAAAACAAAATCATAAATTACCTAAACACTAACCCATGACACAAAACAGAGCCTCAGCAGTCATTAAAATGGTAATACAGTTCTAAGGAAAAGTACAAAGTTTCCGTATATAATAAAACATGCGCTTCGCTGTTCAGTTTGAGCACGGAGATCTATTTTGCTTTAGTGAGGACTAATGAGGGTTTTTATTTTTCCACAGTGTATTCTCTGATCAAACATCAGTTGAGGGAGGATGATTGTATCTCGGACCTGAAAGCCCAAAAATAACAGGACAATCTGCATAATGTTAGTGCCTTTTACTCCTGATTTTTCAGTCGGAGATGAAAGGGTTTTGTCTCTCAGAAACAGAGAGGCATTTCTGAGGGAAGGTCAGTGTTTTCAGTCACATTTCACTTTCTTTTGCTCTAAAACTGTGAAAACTCTAAGTCACATTTACCTTCAGTTTGTACATGTTTACAACTTAAAATCCATTCGACCATTTGAAGCTTTAATTTTACAGTTTGTTTTTTTTTCAATGGCAGACCTGCTCTTGAGATGAACTTGGCATTATTGGAACAATAAATTACCAATTTATGAAGAGCGTAATCGATGACAACTTCTAGTAGCTAAAGTTCGTTATATTAACTTCCTTGCAAGTACAGCCTATTAAAGTTACTCATTTTATTTATTTTTTTAGGCTGAGGATGAGCATTGCAGATACCTAACAACATAGGTAGTTCTTTTGGTCAACATCTTCTAATTTAACAAAAGCAGCTCTACCAGAACTTTGCCTTTAAAAATAATGGTTTAAAACTGGTCAACTTTTGATCTGAATCAGGAACTATTTGATTAAAGAATAACTTTGGAGCTGCAACTGATGATTGTCTTTATCAATTTATCCGTTGATTTGACTTTTAAAAAAAAAAAGTTGATTAAGGAATTAACAGATGATCAAAATAAAATTGGTTGATCAAAATTCATTGTAAAAATTAATTGTAATTAACAATTTCAGCTCTAATTAAGAAGTCTATCAAATAAGACAATGACTTGAGGTATATATGCTGCCCTACCTATTTCTACTACAAAGCAGCTCTGCCTTTGAGAAATATCTGTTTAATTAAAGCTGCGTCTGCATCTAATCAAAAGTGATAGAAATTCTTACCTCGGTCCTGTTGGTCTTCCTCTTCTGCCACGTTACCAATCACTCAACCTCTGCTGGTTTACCGTTTTGACGGGTACGACGGACGACCTCTGGGCTGGAGGCCACAGTTTTTTGGGAACAAGCCGTGAAACAAACATTTCAGAACAGGTCGTGTTTGAGCAATAACGTCTGAGAATTGTGACCAGTAGACCTTGATAGTTTGGTTTTTCCTTCTGTTTCTGAGCTTTGTGGTAGAAACTCAGTAGGTTAGTTTTGTTACACTAACTCATGTTACATAAGATGTGTTTTTACTTTTTTTTTTTTTTTTTTCTCAGTCAGTCATAAGCTGTGAAGTTCTCTTTGTATTTTTTATTTGGAAATGGGTTTGTTTACAGTGTTGTGTTGTTAATACCATTTTTCTTAACAAGCCTATGAACTATTAACTATGCACCTGATTAAATGCTGTTTGCTCTCCCTGTGAACCATGTTTTAGTCTCCGTAGGACACAGAGCTAGAAAAATAAATCAATCTCCCTAACAGCTTTAATTTTGCAGTAGCAGTGATTTTGCTGTTTTTTGCTGTCACGTAGGTGTTACCATAATTACCTTTTTTTTTTTTTTTTTTAGTTGTAAAAGTCAGTTTAATTTCAACTTGGATATTGACTGGGCACCAGAGAATAAAGCAAACAAATGTCAATGTCTGTAGTTTAAGGGAATTACAACCCAGATTTAATGAATAAATTGTCAATGCAAAGTGTTACAACTCTCATACTAGTCGTTAACATTGGAATCTTTCTCATCTCTACCATCCATCCCATAGCACAGTTCACCTTTTTTCCCACTAAACAAACTCTTGAACTATGCAGCTGACTTCACATTGAAGTAGAGACTATGCATCAATATTCGAGGCTCACAGGTTCAAACATTATGTGAAACTTTTTTTTTTTTTTTTTGGCTACAGTTCAATATTAAATTTATGTTTATGGATGGCCGGGAATATTTATCTATCTATTTATCTAAAAGTTAGCTCTGATGGTCAAACTGTGTGATTTGGATTAGGTTTTGTGCCATAAAAATGAGTGACATGAATTGAATTGTAACACAGTAATTAGCTGCTAATTCATGTAGTCAGTCAACCCTAGAAAAACGCAGCAGAAATTCTGTTTCAGTAAAACGTTATTGAACGGCAGCATTAAACCACATTCAGCCTGCTGCAAATTTCATACTGTTAAACATGTAGCAACAACCTCATCAGTATAATATGCACTTATTCTTAGGTAATTTAGATTTGGAACAGTTGTAATTCAGTACGATTCTAAATATAAAATTTCATGTTCCCTTCTTTTCACATTTTAAACTCTTATTTTTTGTTAGTAACTGTTGTCTGTATTTTGAAACTTGAAACTCGCAGTAAATTAATACTGACAACCAAACACTGGTGAACTAACGATAGCTTGTTTTTGTTTTGTTTTTTCACTCTGAACTTTCGAAGAAAAAAAAGTAACAGTAGTTAATACCGATATAGATTCATAAAACTGAAGAGAAGCGTTTGCGTTTACTCACCAGTGGTGCCGGCTGTGGCGGAACGTGGCTTTCACCTGCACGGAAAATGTTGGAGGGTTTGTGAGCGCAACAAGTTGCCTCTCAAGAGCCACTGTTCAAATTTTGGTTTGTGATTACATTAAACAAAGGTCATATGACAGTAGGCAGAATACAGGAACAATTTTCTCCTACAGTGCATTTAGAAAGTATTCAGACCACTTCACTTTTTTAACATTTTGTTGAAGCCCTAATGCTAAAATCGTTCAAATTCATTTTTTCACTCATCAATCTTCTCTTAATAAACAAGAAAAACTGAAACATCACATTGACATAAGTATTCAGACCCTTTACTCAGTACCTAGTTGATGCGTCTTTGGCAGCGATTACATCCTCGAGTCTTCTCTTTGCAGATCTGGATTTGGGGATTTTCTGCCATTAATCTCTGCAGATCATCTCAAGATCCGTCAGGCTGGATGGGGACCGTCGGTGGACAGCAATTTTCAGGTCCCCCCAGAGATCTACAGTTGGGTTCAAGTCAGGGCTCTGACTGGGCCACTCGAGGACATTCACAGAGTTGTCCCTTAGCCGCTCCTGCGTTTTCTTGGCTGTGTGCCTATGGTCGTTGTCCTGTTAGAGAGAAACCTTTGGCCCAGTCTGAGGTCCTGAGCACTCTGGACCAGGTTTTCATTAAGGATAGCTCTGTAGTAGATCGGTGGAGTGCTGCGGGGATGGTTGTCCCTCAGGAAGTTTCTTCCATCTCCACATAGGATCTCTGGAGCAAGGCCAGACTGAACATCAGGTTCTTGGTCACCTCTCTTACCAAGGCCCCTGATTGTTCAGTTTGGCCAGGCAGCCAGCTCCAGGAAGAGTCCTGGTTGTTCCAAACTTCTTCCATGTGACCTTCTCCAGATCTGTGCCTCGGCACAGTCCTGTCTTTATGTAGACAGGTGTGTGTTTTTCCAAATCACGTTCAATCAATTGAATTTACCACAGGTGGACTCCAGTCAAGGTGTGGAAACATCTCAGATATGATCAAGAGAAACAGGAGATGCCTGAGCTAAATTCCAAGTGTAATAAGGGTCTGAATACTTATGTCAATGTGATATTTCAGTTTTTCCTTTTTTTAAAAATTTGCAAAACTTTCTAAAATTCTGTTTTTTCTTTGTTGTTATGGGATATTGAGTGAAGCTTGATGAAGGAAGAAATGAATTTAAAAAGATTTCAGTATAAGGCTGCAACATTATAGTAATTACAGGTGTTTCAAGTCTCCGGCTTAATGTAGGTCAAATTTCTGTTTTTTTTTGGTTTGTTTATTTATCAGCAGGATTACGCAAAGAGTAACTGAACTGATCTGCACCAATCTTGGTGGCGGGGTGGGGCCTGGGCCAGGGAAGCACACGTTACATTCCTGGGCGGGACCAGGAATTTTTTTTTTTTTTTTTTAATCACTTTCCTTAACATTGGGAGACAGGGCATTTTTCCACATTTTCTTTTTTCAATTTCTCAGGAAATAATGTATGGATCTTGATGTTTAAAAAAAAAAAAAATTAAATAAATCAGGCATATTAATGGTGTAGGAGTTCGACAGTCTGGTGCGGATCCAGATAATAAACCAGATCTGGTGGAAGAAAATGCTGAATCCGCATTACGCACAGTCTACTATTTATGACTTACAATGTTTTATGACAAATCGCTTACGTTTTCAGACCACTTTCTTTTTCCTTTTGTTTTTCTACTATAAGAGCTAGACAGACGTGTGGGATTGTTTGGCCTTGGCTGAGGTATGCGCTCCACTGACTATCCTTCTAGTTTTGTCCTGTAATTTGTTTCTTCCATTAAACGATTTTCTCCCAAAACCGAGTCATGGTTTTTGTCAGCGACACTGATCGTTACCATGTAGACTGTTAGTGGCCGACCCATGCATTTAAACATAAAAAGCCCTTTTAACAGGACATTAATGCAGGAAAGAAACACTCTTAAGAGTTTGTATGCAGTTAAGAGTTGGTGTGGAGGCGCCGTTTCCTCGTGCTTCTTGTAATCATCATTGTCAAATGTGAGATTTTGGCATTAATGATGAGTAACACTAGTCAGTTAATCAATCGACAGAAAAATCTGCAACTATTTTGATTATTGATTAATCGTTTGTCATTTTTAAAGCAAATACAGTAAAAAAACAATAAAGCCACATTTTTTTTATGATTCCAGCCTCTCAAATAGCCTCTCAAAAGACTTGCTGCTTTTCTTTTAATTTATCATTGTAAACTAGGTATTTTTTGGTATTTGGACTTTTGGTTGAAGAAAACAAGACATCTGAGGAGGTCAAGCTCAGCTGTTTGAAGCTGAGGTGGGAATTTTTATAAAATCATAATAAATAATTTCACGGACTAAATGATTAATCGAAAAAATAATAATTGAAGAATATAAATAAATAAATAATTGAATAAGAATAATTGTTTTTAATTTTATTTTTCTATTAGCCATGTGACATCACTGTTGACAAATTTTACATGCATGAGACTAATAAAAAGGTGTAGCAGGATTCAGAACTACTAATACTGCTTTCATTTAAAGAAACTAGGAAATTAATTGAATCGGTAGGAAATTCAGAGGATAATCAGAAGAAAAACACAGCTATACTTGTTTATTCAATAGTTGCTTTTGTAACAGTAAAGTAAGAGTGTTATATAAACACCAGTAAAATGGCACAAAGGATGACTGACTGGCAGAGAGAAAGTTAAGCAGTAATAACAAGTACCTGGAGTTTGGTCCAGTAATGACTGGATTTCATGGGGAGCTCATGAAAAATTCTCCCTGCTGGAGCTGTTTTCCTGCTGGGTACAGTGGTACGGTTTCCCCTGTAAGCGAACATATAGAGACGTTACTAAAAAGAAAGAAGGTCCCCTTTGACCTCAGGTTTTTGATCGTTAGAAAGCAAATAACCGCCAACGCTAACAACAAATTTCAGGGATGGCATTATACTTTTTATCCATAAATTTAAACTTCAATGTATAGTGTATTTATCTTACACACTGTAAGTCTGATCCCATTTTACATGACGCTCACTTAAACTTTCCAAAGACAAAAAAAAACTCTTCACAAACGTTTTAATAAACTCATTTTCTGTGATTTTTTTTTTTTTTTTTTTCCCCTGCATAAAAACATCCACACAGACACAAAGTCCAGCACAGTTAGTGAGTGACACCCTTGTCTGGACCTGATAAAGGACTGGTAACAGCAGACAGGATGTTCTTGACTGTGATTATATATAATTACAGAACTGATGCAGCAGCCGCTGACATCAGTGACGCATTACACCAATGTAATACGATCGTGTATATACACAGTATATATCTATCAGCCACAACATTAAAAACCAGATACCGGTTTTAATGTTGTTTAATTTGTTTTATACAGCCATGGCAGTCATCACCTAACTCATCTAGGATGACAACAATTTATTGTTTTCTTGACTGATTCAACTGCTGATTATTTTCTCAGTTAATCTATTACTCGCTTGCTCCATAAACTGTCTGAGAATAAGTGAGAAATGCCCACCATAATTTCCTGAAGCTCAAACTGGACAAATTCATGTGCCTTCTTTTGTCTAATGAGCAGTTTATAACCCAGAGATATTTAAAATTTAGTAGCACAGAAAACTATAGAAACAAGCAAATATTCACATATGTGAACTTGGCACTAATAAAGTCTTTCTGCATCTTTGCATAAAAACAGTGACTTAAAAGATTATTCAAAATAGCCAAATAAACAACAAAACATGTAATTTGCCCAAAGTTTTGCACACAACTGTGTAAACCGTGCGACAATGAAGATTTGTCTACTGGTTAGAAAAGGCTCCAGAGCTGAATATGCTGGCTATGAATCTTTCTGAACCACTTTGACAGAAAAAAAACAAACATTTCCAGTATCCAGGTGCCTCCCTCCGCAGGGAATCCCTCCGGACGTCCGTTTTCTGTCAAGGATAGACTCATCTTTTCCCATCCTGGTATTCATTCAGCTCTCACTGAGTTCAAATACTAACGTACACTGATGTGAATGAAAACAGACAATTGATTTGTGTTCCTCCACCACACAGATGTGATAATAAGCCAGTGTTTGGTCGGAGATAAAACTTTAAATGTCAGAGCTGCCCTGGTTAGTTTCAATCTCCATCATAGTGTTTTTGATAGACCGAATGAATGAAGTCTTTCTATAGTAAAACTGGATTCCCAGGAAGCTTTCTTGGCGTTTTTCTGTAGGCTCCTGCTTTTCTGTCACACTTAGACAACAATGAAACTTTCGTCACTAAAAATGCTCCAGATTGTGATTCATTGGATATGTAATTAGTTTTGAATTGTTTGAAAACACTAAACCCATTTTGCAGAAGTGCACGCAGCAGCCCGACTCTGGCACGTGTGTGCTGTAAAGTACGCCACGCTCCATTAAAGTGCAAATTCATGTGATGTAACACTCGTTTTTTCCTCACTGAGACAAATGAGACATAATCTGAGTGAATTATTTTTGGTACAGAAAAGCAACTATGTGTAATTACAGGAAAAAGCCAGACTTGCCACCTCGCGGTTGTACGCCTCCGCCGACCCGCCAAGGCGCAGTTTACCCCCATGTCTGTCCAGACTCGTTTAATATATGTCGCGAAGACTGAAGGAATTTGATAACAAGGTCTTAAGTGTATTCGAAGAGCATGATGATGTCACAGTGAAGTTGACCTCTGACCGTTTGGATATTAAATGTCATCGCTTCATCATTTTTATCCTATTGGACAGTTGTGTGAAATTATGAAAAATTAGCCTATGAATTCTTGAGTAACAGCCTAAAGGCGTGTTTTGGGAGGTCACAGTGACCTTGACCTTTGACCTCTGACACCCTGATTCTCATCAGTCCACCCTCGAAGTCCAAGTGAACGTTTGTGCCAAATTTGAAAAAAAAAAATTCCCTCGTGGCTCTCCTGAGATACCTGGTTCACGAGAACGGTGGAGGCACAGACGGACAACCCGAGAACCTAATGCGTCCGGCCGCGGCCGGCAACCAGCGTGGAGGGATAAAAATCGGTGACGGGACTGGGGCTTGGGAGAGTGACAGGCAGCCAGCAGAGATAACAGCACCATCTGTTCTCACAATGAACCTTTTATACTGCTGCTTTTACCCAACACAAGCTACAGCACAAAAAAAAATTAGCATAAATTTGTTGAGTGGGTGGTGTCAGTACAAACTGAAGACTTTTCTACAGTTGTTATGAATATTCATAGTGCACCATTTCTCTGATGGCTCTGTCTACAGAAAACTACATTACGTGCATGTAAGTGGGAACGTGAATGCATTTCGTAATGAAATATATGATGAGAGACTAGTAAAAAAAAAAAAGGCAGCACAACGGTCTGCTGCTTGTAAAAGTTGATCTGGATCTCCAATACAGGAGTGATGCAAAATAAAAAGAATGCATTTTCCAGATTCTAATCCTGTGTCCCTGTGTTAATTGTTCTTTTATCTCTTGGTATATGTCAAAGTTCCTCTCTTTTCTCTTTGCGGAAGACAACGTCACATACATTTATCTGATCAGCGAAGAACTTTGTTTGCATCTTCAAAAGAGGGTGGTTGAGATCCAATCACAGCTGCATGCAAAAGTCGGCAGTGAAACGAAGAGAACACAACCCCATCGGGAAAATTAAAAATATGAGCCTTTCTTCAAATGCTTAAAAAACAAAACAGAAAATTATTAAACATTAATTGATAATAACATAGCCGCCTCACTAAGCTTAACATTGGGGATCCTGGATAACCGGTTTCATGAAGCTGGTTGTTAACAGGCTCTGTTAATCCCGGGTTTTCTGGTGTCATTCTTTAAATCTGGTGACAGCAAAGGGGTTCTTCATGTCCGCATCGGAGCGACTGATTACAGCTGCACTTTTTTATAGATGAGACCCGGTAAGCGCAGAAGGTCAAGCATGTGCTGAAACAATTACCGGTAATATCCAACCGATGCCTGCACAGATGTTTGGCGGTGCTCACCTTCAGCGACAACCATATTCAACTCATCTACAAACCAAACGAGTCGGTGTGTGCCGGAGCGAAGCCAGGCACAAACAACGTCTGTAATAACTGGCAGTAATTAAAGCTCATTTCACACGCAGCTGCAATTAGCGATGCCGCGCGCACACACACACACACACACACACACACACACACACACACACACACACACACACACACACACACACACACACACACACACACAGACAGACTGAAACAGTGACAGCTATTTGTCAAAATTAGTTGGGATTCTCGGACACACACATCACATCTGTCAATCGATGCACAACCTTTCTGGCTGCTGCTCGGCAACACTGGTAATGACGAAGGCTGTGGGGTTGAAACAGGTTCCCCCGTCCAAGCCTTTTTGGGTTATATTTCTGTATTGTGATTAACTACGTACACATCGTGCTTGTTGTTGAGTTGATAAATGTTTTGGGAGCAGGGCAGTTTCACTCAGGTTTTCACTCGCTGTGTCCCCATCTCATGAAGAAATAATCATATAATTATCATTGAACCCTTTGGTTAATGTTCTCACAAGTATGTAAAGTGAAACAACAAAATAAATACTTCGATGACAAACATCAAGATTTTAAACCGTATTTCTCACCATATTAAAAGAAGCGTGTGTCGTCCTCCTCATCCTGTCAACAACTGGCTCATCGGGCTTCAAATCTATAGTTGTCGTGGCTTTACTTTCCTTATCTCTTGCCTTATTTTACCTGCAAAGTATAAACAGGGATAAGAGCAGATGTGATGACAACTGGCACTTAAATCAACACCGTCACTCCCGTTAACACTAGTTTTATCACCATTAAGTAAACACATGCGGTTAAAGTTAAATCAAATGACTCTGTAACTCTCACACGCTTAACCATTGCTTCACTCCTGCTTGCCAGAAGTTCTCCAGTTAGCCTGGCGTGCTAGCATCAGTTGTAATTAACTGGCCATAAAATAACGTTAGCGTTTAAACACATTAGCAAATGTGCAAGTTTTAGCCTGTTTGTATTTTTGTTCACATTTTGTAAAGTTAAATTCACCGAATTAGCTATTAGCAGTTCCTAATAGCTATGTACCATTGGATAATTTGTCAACTGTGCATGAATTAATTTGACACTGAAGAAAACTTAAAGACGTGATGATTCTGTAGCGAGTTCTGCATTTACAACGAGAATTTTTTTTTTCCTGTAATTTCTAAGCGGTACGGACTTTTTAGTTTTTTGGTTTTCTTTTTTGGCGATGGACACCGGAAATAACGATTAAAGTTTAAGTCGTACTGAAACCAAAACGATGCGTATCATGTCTGCGTGTTCACATCTGAGCTACGACTCCGCTAAAGGCTTTAGTAGCATACCTTAGCTTGACCTTTGTCTATTTAGCTAGTCAATTCGTAGGTGGAAACCGTTGTACCTAATGGCACAAGAAGTAGCCCGAAATATTCCGCATTCACAATAAAAATAACTTACATTCGTCGGGTGGTAAACATCCACCATATGCGAACGTTTCCATAATTTTATGTAAATATTTCGGTCTAATCTGCCGACAGCTAGTACCAACAATTTAGCTAGATGCTAATCTCAGTTTTATTTAAACAGCGACGAGTGGAGAAACGGAGAAACCCTCCTTCTGTGGCAACAGCATTAGTGGATTTAAGCTATAAACCAACTTTCTGAGCCACACCAACGCTATACAAACACATTTTAAGGGATACCAGCTACTTAGAGACAGTGTTCACTGTTATGTTGAGAAAAAGGAAAGTAGTTACCATGGTTATTAAAAAAAAAAATGTTCCTGAGTAACCAGAAACCAACACCACAAAAAAAGGTTGAGGTCTAATCTGAAAATATTGTACTGTAAATAATCAGTTTCTTTTGATTTTTGACCTTCAGCACTCTTTTAAAACTAACTGGTTAAAAAATACAAAACAAACAAACAAAGAGAAACAAAGATTAAATTAATAACCTCGGCAGCTGTGAGTTAATTTGGCCAAAATTGTTAAGCATTTATAAAAAAGGTTTTTTTACCTACAAGTCCGCACTTTTCGATGTTACTTACTGATGTGATTTTGTACTTCGAGTAGTTAAAAGCTCACAGTAAAAGCTCATAGTTACATACATCATACTGCTGTAAAATAAGTGAGTGAGGCTCCCTGTCAGATGTGCCATTTTGAAAGGATTCCCAGGACATTCAGTTATCAGCAGCCAACAATCTTTTAAAGTCACTCCAACGCTCAGATGTGAAACCACAGCATTTTGATTTGACCAAGACCCCAGCAGAGTTTTCTATATATTTTCCAGCACGGAGCGGTGTCACAGTGTGTGTGTGTGTGTGTGTGTGTGTGTGTGTGTGTGCGCGTGCGGGCATGTGATGGCGGATGCCTGCTGAGGTTTGTCCCAGTGATTTGTTTGTCCTGCTGAATGAGTTTTGCTGCCTGACATTAAAGCAGCCGAGCAGGGAGAAACAGTCCGTCTGTCATGAAGCCCCCCCGCCCCCCCCGTGTGGCCGCGTTCAGTCCAGCTTTCCCCCGGCCTGTCTGCCTCTGTCTATGCCTGTGTTTGTCCTCTTCTGTCTCTCTCTACTTGCCTCATCCATCATGGCGCAGACAGGATCTCTCACCCAGAGCGGCTAAAACACATTTCAGTAAAATAAAAGTGCAAAAGGTGCTACTTAGCCGACATTATAAGCAAGAGAGAACACAAAGACTGGACTTTAAGGAAGCTTTAGCACAGGAACAACTACGATTTTAACCATCCTGCAGAAAATAAAGATTAATAATTTACACTTAAGACTTAGTTGCCAGTTTATGAGGTACATCCGGCTAAAAGTAATGCAATTTAACACAATAGTCGTACGCAAGATGAAGAAATCTGGGGCACAAGGTAATCGTAGGAGCTTTTGATGAGGTGACCAATCGTTTTCAGAGCACAACCACGCATCGGCTGTGTAGATGTTTTAAAATGCCTGTGCCCCCCTCCACACACACACAGAGCCTTCTCCCATAGGATGCCTACTGCTTGGCCAATGCCGTGTCGTCGCAGCACACACGAATATTTGACACAGAAATGTGATGGAAGCTACCAAACTCAATTAGGAAACACAGGGTCAGGAAACACACGGTGGACTGACGTCTCGGAACCAAAACAGAAAACAGGATTTCCCCCGTTTGGTCCGCACGGCTCAGTTGTGCTCAGCGTGTAAATCCCGTAGCTTTCTCTGCCCAGCAGTTCGTTTACAACGCCCCCCCCCCCGCCAGGGGATGCGGAAATCTTTCCAATACAGCAGAAGGTCAGGGTGGAGGCCGAGCTATGGTTTTGCATTCGCGTGAAATTGACGTGCCGTCGCACAGTGTGCGGCCTCACGTTCTGCAACCCCTCAGTTTCAGAGCACATCCAGCTCACGCAAACTCTTTACTACTACCATGCGTACACCGCACTCCTGGGTACGATGCAGTACAGTTCCGGGGCACCACAAACTATGTCCCTCCCGAAATTACTGAAAAGTTGGATCACATTCAAATCCCTAGAACGGTTTCAACAGAAGCTGAACATCACGACCGTCGCGAGGGGGAGGATTCATTGCAGGACTGTTGTATTAGACTGCATTCGTTTCATCGGGGTGTACCTAATAAACTGGTGTCTTCGACGTTGTTGTTGATCTGTATCGCTGACGTACATTTATCCTTTTCTCGTTTTTATAACTAGTTTTACGTTCCCTATGCATCTGTTTAAAAAAAGAAATGTCTTAACACCAGGTGAGAATCTGTTTTTTTTTTTTTTGTCAGCCTCCAGTGGATGAAGTCCTCACCTTACTAGTGATACACAGAGCAATACTTTGTGTAACACACTTTCAACCAACAGAAGTCGGTAAAACAATGTGTTGGGTTTTTTTTAACCTTGGTGTTAAATGACTTTTTTTTTTAAATGAGACAAATTGAGAATTTACTTTGTCAAATTTCAAATTTTTAAAACGTAAATATTGATATTGTTGAGGTTTGACAGGCCAACTGATGTTGCTCATTGACTTGCAGAAAACCTACAGCAATTTAGATGGATCAATTAAACAATCGCTTGTCCAGGGCTAAGAACCGTGACACCAGATCACGGCAGAGACCGGCTTCCTCATACCACCTCTGAACTGGGGTAAGACTG
Organism: Xiphias gladius; assembly: GCF_016859285.1. Taxonomy (NCBI): domain Eukaryota; kingdom Metazoa; phylum Chordata; class Actinopteri; order Istiophoriformes; family Xiphiidae; genus Xiphias; species Xiphias gladius. The sequence continues at coordinate 24,318,590 of NC_053413.1, read as the reverse complement.
GTTCCCAGCACCATGCGCCGAACTACCGGTAGAAGCTGCAGCACAGTTTGGAGCTAGAGACGCTCCTTCCCCCTGAGAGACTTTACAGCTTAACCAACTATTGTTTCTAAAAATATCTGTGATCGTTTTATATATAGTATGGCTGTGTGTGTGTGTGTGTGTGTGTGTGTGTGTGTGTGTGTGTGTGTGTGTGTGTGTGTGTGTGTGTGTGGTGGTTGTTTTGAGTGAATTAATTTTCTTGTTGTTATCCTGTTCATGTGTGATTTGTTCTCAGGTCCCTCTTGCAAAAGCGATGCTGATCTCGATGACATTTCCTGAATCAATAAAGCTTAGCTAACAAAAGCCCTCAGGCTAGCCTGCACGCAGCAGAACTGACTGTCCATTTATTCACTCTGGGGCATTTTTCATGATTTTCTGACACCGTCAGACAATACCAGACGATCGATTGATTAATCAAGAAAAACACAAAATGACGCGAAATGACTTGAGGAAACCGACGTGTTAAGGCCGGTCTTTGTGGCCTCGACACAGAGCCTACGCCGTAGCCTTCCCAAGTGACCTATGCTGTTGCGGGCGTCTACGCGCTTCCACCGCCAAATGACAAGTTGCCGGTGGGGTTTCTATGCCACCGTGTTGGGTTTTCTTCGTGTATTTCGCACAATGGCGACTGACACTGAGCGGATCGTGTTGGAGTCGGAGGCCAATAACTGTTGAGCAACGGTTACTGTCACCGAAGTAACTGCAAGACGTCCGAGGAGATGGCGTGTGCGGCCGTTGAGCCGATCGAGGCAGGAGGGGGGTGAATACCCTCCACCACTGAGAGACACGGATGAGTGGACCGGTCACAGTCGTTGCGGTCTGTGTCGCCACGACATGCGGTTCCATTGCTGGGGAGCTGCATGTCAGGCGTAGGGTTACGCGGCCGGACCGTCCCTGCGGCATCGGCTCTACGCTGAAGTATAAACTGGCCTTTATTCACACACCTCTTGGTGAGACCGGGCTGTATATTCTGCTGTATGAAATACACCCTGCAGGGATTCTCAGCACAGTCTCTATTCAAATGCACGGATTGTAGAGTAGCTCTATCGACACACAGCGTTCCCCTGAGCCTCTGATAGATTAGTCATGCCGCTTTGGGAATGCGTTTGTGTGTTTTATGCATTTATCTCTCCCCGCGAATGAATATGAGCATATATGTGTGTTTTTGCCCTTTATCAGAACCGCCCAGCCCTCTAGACATTTCCTATTCTGTATATATGGATCATTTTCTGACAGCCTAGTTTATAATAAACCTGTTTATTCTCAACCATCTCTCAGAATAATACCTGCGCTGCCGCGGCGCTCCACTCCGCCTGCCGACATGAGACTCTCAGGCCTCTGTCATATATTTCCAACGAAGTGGTCCTTTTCTTTCATGTTAGATGAGATCTGGGAGCCTGTCTGCCTTTGTGGGAAGCTAATCAACCTGTCTGCCTGCCTGCCTTTACATTGTTGTTCAGCCAAGACTAAAATCAATTTTTCAACAATTGCAGGAAAATGAAAACAGCAGCAGATTGCCTTGTACCCGACACCACAAAAAAAAAGAAAAAAGAAAAAGTATTTCACCAGTATCACAGCCGTCAGGATGATACCTGTCTTCTGTGTAGGAACACTGGATGGAAGAGAAAGTGGGGAGAAACAGTGGTAAATGTAGAATAAAAAAAATGCAGCGCTGTGCATTTACACATAGAAGACGAAGACTTTCACTTTACACAATAGAGAAAACGGTAGCCGAGCTTTAGCTAGGTGGCCACAGTTGCAGGCTCGTCCTTGACTAGCTGTCTAAAAATACCCCTGAACCAGGACTGTGAATATAGAAGCCGAAAAGGAGAGGGTGGTGAAGGATTTCCTGCTTTAAGATGACCCGAAGCTTCCTCACACGTGAATCCTCTGAGTATTCATTGCGGCAAACCGCTTGTTTACGTGCACGTCTTATCAGAGGGCGGTACAGCGTAATACTTGAATTAAAGAATCCTGGAGAGTCGAAGGCCTCACGGTCTTGTCTTCACAGGAGACAGTGAAGACAAGACTGCGAGGAGTAAAGAACAACAATAGAAAAAGAGAGAATCATAGGTCCAAATGCACTGTACATCTGGGGATTAGGCAATAACGACAAGCATTGAATTAATTATATATGATGTAGAAGAAAAAAAACAAAACAGATATGTAAAGCAGGAGTAGATATTTCAGTCATCTAGTGTTCCCAGATTGAAAGCCCTGTTAATTTTCTTACTGACAGTTGAAGCACTTTGAAAGCTTAGAAAGGCAGATGGGTCGAATCTTCAGTAAAAGAAGCCGCATTACAAAAGTATCTGCTGATTGTGTGTCAAAAAGCACAAGTCCGTCTACAGGAAATCGTGAGCTGAGAAGTCAAATACAACGGTAAATTTTACATTCTCACCTCTGACACCTCCGGCTTCTACTCCACAGCAGTGGCTGTAAGATTATCATTAAAGGAAAACTTTCAAATGGGAATTTACAGTGATAAAAGAACAGCTGCGACCAGTGGGTCATCTCACTTCACAGCTCTGTTGGGAGTCTCACACTGCCCCAATCCCCGGAAGGTAAATTGGAAAAAAAAGCTAATGAAAGAGAGGGTTTATTTTTGCAGATTGAGCTCTGGTCCAGTGGCGCAGTGAAACCGACGATGGGAGTGTTTTAATATCTCAGGTGAGAACTGCTGCCACCGCAGGGAGGCTTTGAATCGTCGGCTTTGTTTTCACCCGGGAGGGAAAGTAATGAGAACCTGACTGTGCTAACTCTTTTTCCTGTTTTGGTTGGATTACAAATACAAAGGAAGTCTACCCGACGCACACACCTGGCTGCTGCTGGACCAAAATATCATTAATTGTGTAGGATTTTAACCTTTCTGATAACGGCAATTTCCAGTAATAGTATCAAAAGACAGACAGCAATGAAAGTGCTACCCCCAGTCTGAGCCACGAATTCGGCTTTGCTTTCCCGGAAGTAAAATTCCGGTTCATTTTTTCCCAATGGCCGCGTGACTGGCGGTGACAGCACCTCTACAACTTTGACTGGCAGGAGACTGTCATGGTTGAGCCATCAGCACAAAAGAGGGAAACAACGCCGATAGAACAACTCCCACTTGGCGTCCGATGGGGCTTCTCACCGGCTGCGTGCCGTCAAACCACCTGTACATCCGTGTACCTGGATTTGTCAAACTGCTAAAAGTAAAATTTTGGACTTAAGTGAAGGTTAAAGATTAAAAATTCTTCACTTTTACTCCTACTCACAAACCTAAGAGGAAAAAGCAGTTTTTTTTTTTTTCTCTTTTAAAAATTGTAGGGTCAATCTACAATCTGATTGATTGATCCTTCCCTGAGTAAACGCGTGATCGATCATGTGATCACCTGGAGGTTGCTCTTCAGAGTTACTTTTACACTTTGCCGTAGGTAGGAGGGAGTCACTTGATAAATGTGCATTATTGCTCACACTCACGCTTCTAAAATAGTTTAAGTATGTTATATCTAATATCTGCATCATTTGGTGACACTGAGATCTAAATATCTTTTGTTGCAGCCCATCAAATGCTTGTTGAGCTCTGTAATCGTTTCCTCTTTATCCCTCATTTCCTCCGTTCATCCCTTGCTGCTTCCTTCATTCCCTCACGTCTACGACCACTCCCCCGCTGCCCTCCTCGCCACCGTGATTGGAGCTTCCCGTTTACGCCAGAATCATGATGCGTTGGCTGCGCTCCATTTTGTTGTGTTAAATGTCCTGCAGTCGTCAGCCAGTTGGGTGTGTTACAGAGTAAATCCTTGCTGTCCACTATCATGGTTTTATTTTGGAAAGAGGAACCAAATATTCCAGTCTTCATTGTCTCCATTAGTTTTGTAACTTGAGGGGAACTTTGAGGTTGGATTTATAATTTTAATGTTTCCCAGGGCTCCCCATCTGTCTTGGACCTTGATGGAAGCACTGATTATGAATTAAATATTCCAGCATTCAGTGTTTCAACTTGCGGCACTACTGGAGTATTGAATCACCGAAGTAACCGCTGTCTTCTGCTGTCTTGTGACCACGGGCAAAGTTTGGATTTTAGTTCTGCCTGAGGTCAGAGGAGACAGCAGGGGAAGAAAGACAGATTGCTGCATTTGTGGGGTTACAGCAGCAAACATTCATCTCAGACGTGGAGCAAACAACACAGACACAGCCTGACATGGAGGTGATTTATCAGCAGGATTAGTAAAAGGTCCGTTTCAAAGTAAAGCCCCACGAATGTTCCTCTCATTATGGCTAACCTCTGGTCGTCACCCTTCACGGCCTCTCTGTGTTTTGGATCCTCTGTCATCTCCAACTGGGGGACAGAAAGTCAAACTTGGGGAGGAGAGAAAGGCAAACCTGACAACGTGTAACCAGTTCACGCGCCTCTGCGGTGTGGAGAGAGAACTTTCTCTGTAGGCCAGCCATTGAGGAAAGGGACATAAGACCGGCAACAAAACATCTACAGTCACCAAAATATGGCACAGAAAAAGCCCCTTTTTAAACCCTCCCAAAATGGAGGATAAAGACAGAGAGCTGCCACCAAGAAATTTCCTAAAGCGTGAATTCACCTCAGAGGAGGGACACTGACCTGGCTTCAGTGTGTCAGAGAGACTTATTGGATGCCACCGGGGTTAAGACCCGAAAAGTCTTCTGCTCAAAAGTTTGACTGGCGGAATGACATAATTCGCAGGAAAAGAGAACTTTCTTTTGGATTTGATTCGCTTTGTTTCTCTTCACAAGCCCGTGCACATGGCTCCTCAGTTGCAAATCATCAGTGGAAATTTGTGAGTAATAAAATGCAGCCATCCCCGATTCAATACTCAGTCACACACATTAACACTTCACTGGTTTCATCACAAGAGTAAGGCAGGTGTTCTTCTGCTTCTTTTCTTCGACTTTTCCTTTTTCAGTCTTTACTGTAGGCTACAGGCCAACGTAAAGGTGCACGCTGCCATCTGCTGTACCGGAGTGAGAAACATTATGATTCAACCCATTTATATTCTGGATATTAAAAAAAACACTCCCATGACCCCTCAGGCCATCTGGGACAGGGTCACTCAGTGTTCCCAGAATCGAAACCGAACAAGGAGAAGCAGCTTTTAGTTTCTATGCCCCAACCTGTGGAACAAGCTTCCCTGAATACCCGAGGTCTGCTAAAACTGTCAGCTGATTTAAATCAGGGCTTAAAACATTATTGTTTGCCGTGGCTTTCCGATAAATTAAATACCTCTTTTTAATCTTCTCCTATTTATTTGCTTTTGTTTCTGGTTTTTTATTGTCTTTTAAATGCATTTGTAATGTCTTCCTATTGTCTCTTTTATTTTTTTAATGTTTGTCTCAATTCCCTTTGAATTGCCTTGTGTCTGAATGGTTCCTTATTAATAAACTTGCCCTGCCTTTTGACAACTTGTCAGCGACTGCATTTCCTGTAAAGTAATTCTTGCATGAAGTGGTTGCTGGTAGCCCAGTTTGCCGAAGACTAAATAACCTGCACGTTTTTAATAAAAATGGGATAGGCCCAGTTCCACCGTAAGCACTGAACTCTCACAGACTTTAATTAACATCAGCTGTGACTTCACCCCGCGGGCCTGCTGGCAGGCTGGGAGCGTTCAAGCTGTCTGAGGAATGGCGCAGGACTGAAAGTGAAGAAATTACCTGGACAGAGAAATCTCTGTGACTGATATTCACAGAATCGATAGGCTGACGCCGATATTTCACCTTGAATGCCGTTTTAAAGAGCTGGAGTGTTTGTCATTTGCTCCCTGCTGATAAGTAAAACAGTACAGTTGGGCTGAATCAAACTTGAAGTCACTACACGTCATCCCAGGACAAACAACTACTCATGGTTCTGGCGGACAATATACATGTTTACTGTATAATTGAAAGGATAATATCATTGTGAGCGCTGATTAAACCTCCACTGGTGCCGACCCTGAGTTTCTCATCCACGCCAGTAAATGATGACACGGTAGCAGCTGTTCAGCAAAAGTTATCTGGGCTCACTTTTTAGTTCTTGCCTGGCTTTCTCTCAGAGACCCGGGAGATCTGTTTGAACCCAGGTAGACCTCAGACACTTGAGAGTGGTTTGGGTTCACTGACAGACTAAGGTCTCGACTCAGCTCCTCACCCTGGCTTTCCTGGCTCCAGAGCCAGCACTCTGGCCAACGTCTGCCTCCTCCCTTGGCCTCAGACCCCTGCGCTTTCCTGGCAACCCCTTGCTTCAGTCTGAGCTCGCTCTCTTACCCCTAAACTGTCAGTCACCTGCAGCTGCAGCCGTGGAACCAGCAGGGCCTTCGCTCTGTTTTCCACCTCGGGCAGCAAAACCAATTAGTGTCTCTGATAGCCAGCTGTAGAGCTGCTCCTCAAGTTTCCAGAGTGTTTTTTTATTTTCTTCTCCCCGTGACCGCAAAACAATCTCGTCCATTGACTTGTGTCAGGGCATATTATCCAGAGAGGAGTTGCTGCAGTGTTGTTGGGATTCATTTGTCCCCATACTGTCCAAATCGGATCCTGGTCATCCTGGTTTGTGTTTCCAGAAAGGCTGTTTTAAGGTCTCTCTTCTGGTTTATTGCAGCCCTGAAAGCATTTTTGCATTTATTGACTTACTTTTCACTCAGAAGAAACTGAAAGGAGAGGATGTAACAATCACAGCAAAATTACCAGCAGAGTTCATGAGACTTTCCTAAACTGAGACGAGAACAGATACAAATGACCCTTGTGGAACTGTTTTAGCAGCATGTGTCCATTTTATTTGCATATTAAATCTGTTTTTATTGTTCTCTAATGAGACATCAGCTCTGCGGCATTTAGGAAACACAAGTTTCCACTTCTCATTCCATTTGGCAAACACAACAGGAGAAGTTTTGTGTGATTGTTTTAACTGGAGCAGACAGCATGACTAAATGTTACAAGTTTGTCTCAATTTAACAAAGACAATATGGGTAGCAACCATAAAATATCACATCCATTCTCTTTTCTTTGAATGTTCTCATCAACATTAGAGAAAAAGGGAAAAACCTCTCTAATTAAGACATATGAGTCTTTATTTGTCATTGTAGCCAGGGGATAGTGGGGGGGGGGGTTAATGGTTTACAGTCTTCAGTGTAGGGGCTGATGGATGCTACAGCTCTGGGGAAGAAGCTGTTCTTCAGTCTGTCAGATCGGGCTTTGATGGCTCCGTATCTCTTCCCCGATGGCAAGGAGACAAACAGAGTGCGACCCGGGTGGGTTGGGTCCTTATTCGTGTTTCTAGCGAGGACGCTCTCTGTGGTGCCTCTGTAGAAGTTGACCAGGAGCTGCGAGGGACGTTTGGCCTGTTTTAGTTTTCTTAGGAAGAAGAGCCTCTGGTGAGCCTTCCACGCCAGGTAGGAGGCGTTAAGGGACCATGAGAGACTTGTTACATGAATTCCAAGGAAACTGATATTGTTGACACTCTCCACCTCCTCACCTTTTATGTGGAGAGGGGAATATGTGGTCTTCCTGCACCTCTACAATGATCTCCTCGGTTTTTGTGGTGTTCAGGACCAAGTTTTGGTCCGCACACCACTTGACCAGAGGTTGGACCTCCTCTCTGTAGTTAGTCACCTCACTGTCGGATATAAGTCCCACTAGAGCGGTTCCTTCAGCAAACTTCACTGTAGTGTTAGAGGAGTGGATGGGGGTGCAGGCACGGGTGAAGAGACTGAGCACACAGCCTGGCGGTGCGACTGTGTTGAGAATGAGGGTCAAGGACGTGTGGTTGCCCCTTCTGACATTCTGTGGCCTGCCGTTGAGGAAGTCCATAATCCATAAGCAGAGTGAAGTGGCTAATCCCAGATTGTTGAGTTTGTCTACCAGTTTATGGGGGATTATAGTTTTGAAAGCAGAGCTAAAGTCAACAAATAGCATCCTGACATATGTGTGTTGGATGCTCCAGGTGGGACAAGGCCGTATGAAGTGCGATTAAGGCATCCTTCGCAGATCAGTGTGTGTGTGTGTGTGTGTGTGTGTGGGGGGGGTGATGGCCTTGATGTGAGATAATACAAGCCTCTCAAAGAACCTCATAACAACTGGTGTTATGGCAACTGGGCGATAGGCTTTTAACTCCCGTCTTTTTGGGTGCAGGGACGATGGTAGTGGATTTAAGATAGTTGGGGACTACAGCCTGTTGTAGTGAGAGGTTTAAAGTGTTGGTGAACACACCTGCTAGTTGGTTACCACGTGACTTCAGTGTGCGGCCTCACACTCGGTCTGGTCGTGCTGCTTTGGTGATGTCTATTTTCACCCGAGTGGATCCCACCTGGTGGCGCTGTAGGACGAGTGCATGCTCCTCCTTTGGAGCTCTCACTCGGCTGTTTGGGTTGTTGAAGTATCGTCAGTATTGTCGTTAGTTCCGTGAGATTAAAGTATCTTAGCATTACCCTTTGGTGGTTTGTAAACAGCTGGGATTCAAATGGCAGTAAACTCGCTCAGGATAAAGGATGGTCTGCGTTTCAAAGCCAGGTGTTCTATGTCTGGGGAACAGTGTGTCCCAGTGATGTCCGTATCTGGACCAGTCATTATTAAAATACACACTCCTCCACCTTTAGCTTTACCAGAGTCTGCAGTCCTGCCTGTTCGGTAAACAGAGCGGCTCGCTAGCTGGATGGCCATGTCAGGAATGGTGCTGTCCAGCCAAGTTTCTGTAATGATAATCACACAGCTATACATGTTGTGCAAAGTAATCCTCAGTCTTATTTCATCCATCTTGCTGACGAATTGGTGGAAAAGCCAGTAATTAAATTCAATCTGTACCAATGATCGGCTGAAGCGTTCCATTAACATAGAGAAGCCCTGGAGGGATTTAATCTTTCAAAGAGTTTGGTACTGAAAGAAGATATCCAAGAAATTACCGTTCCTAGAGCCGTTCCTAGAGCCTTTCCTAGAGCCATGCCACTAGCCACCTTCCCATCAAATTTTGGAATCTGGCTGCAGGGATTCGCCCCCATTCGGCCAGAAGAGCATTAGTGAGGTCCATCACTGATGTTGGGTGATGGGGCCTGGCTCAAAGTCACTTCATCCCAAAGCTGTTGGATGGGGTTGAGGTCAGGGCTCTGCCCAGGCCATTCAAGTTCATCCACACCAGATTAGGGGAACCGTTTCTTAACGGACCTTCCTCTCTGCACGGGGGTGTGGTCATTTTGAAACAGGGAATCGATAAAACGCAAACTGTTGGAGGCACAACCTTGTCTAAAAACATCATTGTATTCTGTGGCATTAAGATATTTCGTAAGTGGAATTACTATACTAGCCCAAATCATAAAAAACAGCCCCAGATAAAAAGTGGTGTCCACATATTTTTTGGAAATAGTGTAAATAGAAATGCACAGGATTTGGTGTGGCGTTGTCCTTCGCTTTAAACTATAGACACTGGTTACAGCAGGTCGGAGCAGGATTTGTAGTTATAACAGATGGTAAGAAGGAATAACAAGGTCATGTTTCTGGAGTTTGAAAGTTTTTTTCTGTCTGTCATGATGGACAGGTGAGTCACAACGCCGGAGGGCTTTTGTTTCACTGAGGACACTCTGTTTTTGACTCCAAACCCACAGGAGGGATGGAGAAGAAAAAAGACAAAGAAAGAAAGAGATTGATCTATCTTGCCGTGGGCGTACTGCTGCTGAAGTTTGCAGATTGGTCTCTCTGATTGGATTGTACGTAAATACAATCTTTAAGAAGGAAAATAACCAGAAAAAGGACACAGGGGATGGTTGGAAGGGAGAAAAGAAATAATGTTTGCCTTTTCCTTTTGAAAAGTTGCCTTTTGTAGGTATCAGCTCAAAAAACGGGTGAGATCAATGCAAACATTTGACTCGAGTTATCTTTGGGATTCAGCTCTCACGCTAACCGACTGAGCCTCCAGTAGGGTTGAATTATCTAAAGAGTGGACTGGACAAATCTGAACGATGGTTTTCCGACTTAATCCTAGTGGTAGCCGTGCAGGTAGTTACGGTGGATTTCCCAGAATAACCAGGACACTGTTTCTGGAAACAAAAAACCTTCTGAATTTTTTCAAGTTTAGTTCATCACTGCTTTGAGCATCACATATTAAATTCTTTTCACCTATTTTAATGGCAATTTAAAAATGTAAGACCTATGTTTTGTGTCATGTCTGCGCAGTCCGGCCCCTAATAACAGTTTATATATGCATATACAGTAGCCTTTTTGTACTCGCATAATTGTGTGTACAGCAGTAGAGTAAAGTCAGACACTGGACCAGTGAGCAGAGTAACAACTTGAGGCCATTACAGACTAAATTGAAATCTAAACCCGAATGTAATATAATTAAATCACAGTAAGTAGCAAGTTCTAGGTTCCAAAACAGGTCGTTCCTAACAGGTCGCCAAAATTGCTTCTTTTACCTGTTTCTCACCTTGAATTTTTTCAGGGTATCATCACATTTCTTGATATTTAAAAGAATATGTCTGCATTTTGTTTCGAAGCAGGCTATAGCTCAGAATAAAGACTGGAAATGGGGAAAAGACACCTACCGACAACCCCAAAGCTCTAATGGCAATTTTTGTGTGTGTGTAGGTTTTTATTTTTTATTTTTTTGTGGGTATAGCTGGTGCTAAGTTAAAGGCATCTGTACTCATTATTAGCTAGTGTCTGGAGGTTTGAGTGTTATTTTACCTGACTATATACAGAGTCTGGGCCTCTACATGTATCAAGTATTTCAGTATTCGGTATTGCTTACCTTTCAGGCCACCACAGTAGAGGACATACTAACACGATGTGCCGGTTTTGAGCAGGCATATCACCCTGGAATAAGAAACTGTAGCATACAGCTGATAAGTTACACAATCAAGAATTGTTTTTACTTAACTTACTGTGACAACTGTTTTGAGGCTACGCGTGTATTGTTATAGTAAGTATTTAAATCAAAATGCAAAACATTACACTAACCTGCACTGAGAGTTGTTTAACTTCACCAAACTGCAGCAGTGCGTCTCTCCAAAGTCTGTACGCAGCGGGAATCAGGAGTTACATCCACAGGCTAATAAGTCTACAGGAGATCGGACTTTAAGTCCAGGTAAACGGCTAAACTCACGGTGGGCCGATTTGGGGACCGTGATTTCATATGGGATCTGGGTCGAAATTCATTAAAAAGGAAGACGGCATTTGAGCAATGGCAAGGCAGAAGCCGCAGGTTGGTAATCACAGCAATACAGCTGCAGAAAAGTTGTTTCAGTGGAAAATGGCCACTAGATGAGTGAGTTCGTAACACTATTTAGGGTCGTAATGGTCAGTAGAAAAGGTTAGTTTGTTGATATTTGGCCAGCACTGTTATTAGCAATAAACTTTCAAAGACAGGGTTTAGGGGCTGATGATTGGATCTTCTCATTTCTATCTTGGAAATACAGCAAATAAAACCTTTCCCCCGTAACGCTGAACTATTTCTTTAAAGCTAAAAATGAAAAAATATGGTTGTCAAAATGTTGTGACTGACAGGGTGTTTGTGCGAGGCGAGCTAATGAAGAGACAAAACAGCTTCGGGCTATTGAACGGCAGACGCTCTGCCCTGAGCCTCAAGCAGCTTCTGGACGGATTCCCACTGAGGAGAAACAGGTTGAAACCGTTGCTCCACGCGAACACCGACCGACAGTCCGAACCTCATCAGACAACAGAACACCGATACCTCAACAGGAGGACGGACTCTGAAAAGATTAGAGGGACTGCTGTCTTCAACTGGGAATTTTTCACAGCTCTGACGAGAAATTTCAAAGAGGATAACGGAAGAAAAAAAAACACTTTGTATAAGTGAAAGGAGGAGTCACAGAGTGAGACGAGAGGGCAGAAGAAGACAAAGGGAAGGGGTGAGGAAGTGAGCGGACAGAGCGGTGAGGAGGAAGAGGAGGAGGGCTGATGTGGCTTCAGAGAATCAGACCCACAGCTGGAAGTTCATTAATTCGTCTGTCTGCTGATAGAAACATCACGGCTCCGTGCTCTCTGACTGAAGGCCTGCTATCAGCCGACTGCAGCCCGTTATGAGAGAGAGGGAAAAGGAAAAAAAGAAGAGAGCGAAGCAGAGACAAAGTCACAGTCGAGGTTCAGCAGCTTAAAGTTCATTATGCAGATCGCAAAGTTAAAATGCCTCCACTCTGCAAGTCTAATTTCTCTTTCATGGCCTTTTTGAGCATGGAGATGATCTATTACACGTTCGCAAAGAGCAAAGTGGTCAGAACGATCAGATTAGCAATGCTTCTCCGTATCCACCATTTTTCTTTTTCCCTCATCTGCACCTTTAAATAGAAATACAGTGGGTGAAAGTTACAAGAGGCGGCGTGTACGTTTCTAATAGAGTTTTCTGTTTGATTTTAAAACCTGAATGTATTGTGATGAAAATAAACATGCGCAAAAGCTCAAGGTCAGACACACACACACACACACACACACACACACACACACACACACACACACACACACACACTCCGACACGTGAACAAATAACAATCCCTTTATCTTCTTTCCTCAGTTTTTTTCTGCAGCAGAAACTGTAATTAAATCAATGATTACTGTATGATCAGCATTAGTTTGAGGGGACCAAAGCAGCGCTGTACTGTAAATGTATATATATATATATTAAAAAGCTTATTAAAAAGACAATGTGGATGTGCTGCTTGGGAAGAAAAAACGTGAACTGTGAAAAAGGTCAGAAGGAGATAGAAAGAAACGTTCTTTATCATATTACTCAAATTAAAGGAGGAATATAGTTAAATTATAGTGATGAATATTCAAAGTATTTCGACCATTAAGGATGATTTACAATTCTAATTGGAATTCTTTAACACTGTCCGTCTATGGATGATTTGCATCTATGGATGATTTTCATACTACGTACGGTTTAATAATTAGAATAAAAGATGTAAATGAAAAACCAGGTTCTTTACATTAATGCTTGTATACTAATGAGTTAATTACAGTGTAGCGGTTGGGCTGCAGTGGGAGAGATTTTTAAACCTCGGGAGACGCTGCCGGCGGCTTACTGTGGGATTTCTGAAGAAGCTGTTTAGTGATTTTCTTGCCAAGAGTTAGACGAGAGGATTGATAATCACGCTCATGTCTGAACGACTAAATATGAAGCCACGGCCAGCAGCCGCTTAGCTTAGCAAAGCATAAAGACTGGAAACAGGAAACTGCCACCCTGGCTGTGTACATAGGTAACAAAACCTGCCAACTCACACCGATAATCACAGGTAAAAAAAAAGGGTCATTTTAGCCTTTATAATCTACAAAATCCTCCATGGGCTTTGTCCTAAAACTCAACTCTTGCCAGCTCTACAAAGCTGGACCACTTTAAGAAACTATGTTAAAAGAAATATGATTACAATGTGAATGAAATTAAATGTAACCGTAGGGTTTTTTTTTTTTTTTCCAATTCTATCTTTGTCCGGAAAGAACATCCATCATATCAGGAGACTGTCACTGATCATATCCAATATTCAATAAGACACTAATACTGATTCGTGACATTAAACCTGCAGTAACTGATATTTCTGTCCATCTGATGAGTGAACAACATTCACTCTCTTTTAGGTCTGCTCTGGTCTCTACTCACTCCTGAGGAAATCTGGCCCTTTGGCCGCTAAACGTGCCACCTTCTTCGCCCCTCTGCTGTTTGCTGCCGGGCTGCTAGTGCGCAGTGAGCTTTTAAAGCTTTTTCAGAAAAAAACAACCCTATGAGAGCGGCGAGAGCGAGCCAAAAACACTGACGTGGTGTGGGCCGGGCGGGTAAACAACGAGCGGGAAAAAAACCTCGCTACAGAGCTCCGTAAAAAAAAAAAAAAAAAAAAATTCTCTGTGGGTTCATCAGCAAGGAGCCACCACTTTCACCTTGCCACAGTGTTGTCAGATTGTCATTTGATGCCCTGTTATTATACACACATCAGTTGTAGCCACTTTAAGTCAACACACACGAGAAAACAACCCTCAAAAATAAAAAAAAGGAAGAAGAGCTGAAGAACTAACAGCCATTAATGAGAAACAGAGTAACTGTCTCCATGATGTTCCTACACACAGCTGTAGATTCCTCAGCCTCCGAACGTGTTTGCTGTGTTTTCTCTCTCAGGAGGAGCTGAGAGATTTGGACGGAACAACAGAGACATTGCTTGAAGCCCCTGGGATGGTATTGACTGACGGGCCTGACTGAACCGATCGCATGCTTCTCTCGACTTTCCCCTCGGAAAAAGCCGCAAGCAGCTTTTTCTTTCTTTTAAAAAAAAAAAAATATTTTATAGCTTGTGTGGCGAAATCCGCTGATGAAATATGCGAACGCAGTCGTGATTGATATCTAAAACCAGCTGCCTGAGATCACACAGAACACCCGAGAGCTGACATTTTGCTTTATATTCGATTACTTTCAGTTATCTCTTCTAGTACTTTACCAGTCAGTGGTGAATCTAGGTTTAAAACAAAAAAGTAAAGATTCGTACCACTATGCCACTGGGGTTTTTAACATCTACACATATATATTATTAACAGAGTATAAGTAAAACTATCAGATTTCACAGCTTAAACAAAAAATAAAAGGAAGTAAATATCAGAATAATACTTAAAAATGTGATGAAAACGATATCTAAGACCAAAAATAAAAAAAAGAACATCCATCTTTGGAACAAATCCAAAGAGCCCCAATAGACACCGCCTTTAAAATAGAAAATAAGCAAAAACAAAGGTTGCAGAGACACGTGGCATTTGGCATCCAACTTCATCTTTTACAGATTTTTTGCTTTCAAGGAGATAATTCTTACAAACAGTTGGATTTTTGTGGCATCTGTCTCGCAATAGAATCAAATGGATCACGTCAAGTGTAGTGACTTTTTCATTTCATCTTCAGGCATGTGAATTACAATCAAAGTAATTATCTACAGTATGTATTTGTTACCAAACTGTAGATTTCCTGCTTGTGTGTTTCATGCATCCAGGATCAAGTATTGATCAAGTTTATACTCAAAATTTGCAACATTCAGAATGTTTTTTTTTGAGGGAATAGTTAGACTTTCTAGAAAATACACACATGTACATATTCACTATACATACATACATATACATGCGTACATACACACATACATACGTATATACATGTATGTATGTATCTATGTATATACACATATACATATACACATATATATACAAATATATACATATACACATATATATACATATATACATATACACACACATAAATATAGACACACACACACACACACACACACACACACACACACACACACACACACACACACACACACACATATATATATATATATATACACACACATAGACATATACATAGATATATATACAGATATACATAAAGTCAATCTTCTATTCTAACTCTCAGCAACAAGGCAAATAAGTATTTCCAAAAATGTCAAATTATTCCTTTAAGCCGTCTTGGGTCAGTCACTCTGCCGCACTTCCCCTGTTATGAGTATTAGCTTTTCAAACAGACTCCGCACTGTATCATCACTGACAGGTCACATTTTCTCCAGGGATCTTAAGAGATTTTATCCTTGACCCAAGAAAAGAGTTGCTGTCATGTTTGTATCTGTTCTAGTCAATCCTAATAACCACATTCTGCACAGATAGCGAAGTGTTTGTAGAAAATACTTGCCCTGAATTGATTAGGATCACTTCAAGCTGCTCAGATTCATTTGCACTCACAGCCGTACAAAGAGCCAATCTTGCAGTTTTCTTCAGCCGGCATAAACATTAAGCTCAGAGACTGGAAAGCAAAGATTAGATTCTCTCTTGAAATTTAATGCGGGTGTCAAGAGTCAAGACATGAAGCAGACACAGACTGTAGAGGTGTCGGGACTGGACCTTTTTTTAAAAAATAATTTGGAATTTCAGTGACATAAATTCATACAGCAGTTTTTTGAAATCCCTGAAAACCTTGAAAAGATTCATTTGTACTTGAATAAATATGTGTTGTTTTACATGAGTACTTAAACTTACGCTAAGGGTCTTGAGCACCATTTTTTCCCTCTTGAATCCTGGAAGCTTCAGGCCTGGAAAGAGTGTTTTAACAAATAATTCTGGCCAAATAGAGAAACAAGTATATCAGCAGTGATTCTTCTTCTCTGATTGTGAACAGTTAATTAGGACTGAGTGGGGCTGGATTTGGCCGGCGAGGCTGAAACAACAATAGATTAAGATAATGCTGACAAAGATGGTGGATGACAGATTACCCATGAGCCTCTGGGGCCAGGCCAAGGCATGCAGACGGAGTCGTGGGTGGTCCTGCGAGTTGACACAGCGACAAGCTGCGAGCCGGCGGCCTTCTAGGAAGAGGCGGCCATGACAGACTGCAGGCTGGATGAGAAACAAACAAACACTCGCGATTAACGGCCGCTGGTGGTTTTACAGCAGAGAAGAATATATGAACTAAACGATGCTGTACTGTAGGAGAAGCAAGAAGCTGGTAGAACAGATAAATAACAGGTATTACAGCAGCATCGTTGGAGAAAAATAAATTGAGCTGCAGAATCATTTGTTGATCCATGTGTTTTGGTGTTGGGCCGCAGAGTAATGAGAGGGTCTGAAAGACTGAACAGAAATGGCCCAACAAAAGGGCCGTACTGAGGAGATGTGGGGCTCCTGGGAAATCAACATAATGAAACCTTGTCACCTGGAAACACGGACCGCAGAGTGATCGACTTTCATCTGGCCGTCTCGATCAGATGGAAAAATGAGCCGACGACGGTGTGGACAGACACAGAGGCCTCTGAGAGGGGAGGATTTAAGTGGCCTGTAAAGATCTACCAGTGGAGTTGTAGGGTGTGTGTTAGACCATGACTGCTCTGTTGCTTTGGTCCTGTTTGAGACTGTCTAATCTACTGTGTGGGAATCAATCCTGGATGATTCCCATTGAAAAGCAAAGGGAAACACCTCTTTAACTCAGTGGAGGTGGAAAATTAATCCCGACTTTTGATAAAGCATAAATCTCCTACTACACCTGTGGTTCTCACCAACTGAAGTTGTATTGGTTGTTTTCTGCTCTCCAGCCACGGAGGACAGCAATGAGCCCATTACGGCTTGACGACCAACAATGAGGGGAAGACGAAACCACACTAAAAAAAACAAACCTGTGACACAGATGAGATTTGTGTTACTGGGAGATTGTGTCGGTTTTACAAGAGAGAAGGCTTTCAGGATGAGGACGCTCTTGTCTTGTTTTAGGGTTACACCCTGACTCTATTGGTCTACCGATTTGGATGTTTTTATGTTGCTGCTGTTCAACCGGCATGTGACGGCAAGAAAAACAACTCGCTTAGTGTTAGGGAGGGAACATGGTTTGGATTAAAAATAAAATGCCTGATGTTTTGTCCGGTGACTTTTCCATTCTAATACAACGTCTCCCAACTTTCTCCTCTGCTCCCCTTGAAATGATTACGGCCACTAGACTGTCAGCGTCACTTGAACGTAAACATTCGTCATTTGGAGGAACTCGCCGGAATGACTGATGCTGTTGTTCCTCTTGGGAGGCCAGTCTCCGTATAGCACATGGAAACAATGGTATCTAAGCTATACTTACAATACACATGATGTAAATATTAACCGGTACAGCGATGGTAATGTCTTGGAAAAAGTTCAAGATCACTAACGCTACCTATGTCCCAACGGGCAATATTACAAAATATCATTTTTAATTATTTATTTAATCTCAGAACTGGTATGTATTGATAAATTGGTATTTAAAAAAAAAAAAAGAAAAGAAAAACTGGTATATGTCAGTGAAACAGCAGTGATGTAGGTGTATTAATCATACCATTATCACAGCAGTGGCATATGTCAAAAATAAATGTAATTTGCAGGTAAAAAGTGGCACATGTCAGTGGAACACGCCTTTTTCATGTGGCACGCAGCAGTCAGTCAGTCAGTCAGTCAGTCAGTCAGTCAGTCAGTCAGTCAGTCAGCGGCGGCATATGCCAGAAGAGAACTGACAAAAGCCGGTGACAGTGGAACAGGGAGGGCCATACTGTTTTTCTGTGACTTACGTTGGCTGCTGTTCGAGCGGCACACCCCTAGGAATCGGCACGTGACACTAAAACAGCAGTGGCATGCCAAAAGGGAGCCACAGAAACATTTGCTCAGGCATAGGCTAGATATAACGGAGCCAGCTGATGGGAGGAGACGTAAAACGGAATAAACATGTCCCGGCAGAGGTCCTACTGGAGCAATGTGACACAATAAATATAGTGACACAATCGTCCTGAGGGGACGGGGACGGCCAGCAGCTCATACTGATGACCGCGGCGCAGCCTGTTGGACATTGAAAAAAAGAGCAAATCAAGTATCAGAACAGAAAACGCTTGTCCCTGAGTCTGTGTTAGATTAAGGTGTCTTCTATAGAAGGCGGGCCGGCCCGGATCTAATATACAGGTAATGGAAGGACTCTTCACACAAGGTGTGAAGAGCCACCATCTCCGACTCCGAAAATGGGCTTAAACAACAACAAGATGTTGCTGGTGTTTTTCTTTCAGTCACTTGTGAGTCTATTTGCTCTAATCACACTCACACACACACACACACACACACACACACACACACACTTGCCGTATGTGTGTCTGTGTGTGTGTGTGTGTGTGTGTGTGTGTGTGTGTGTGTGTGTGTGTGTGTGATGATAGGGGATTTCAACATTATGTTAAAGACGTGCCACTTTTCATCTGGGCAGAGAACGTGGTTTGGTGTCAGACGGCTGGTGTTCCTGCTGAATGTGATTATGGAATAATGTAGGTCCAGATCGGTGCCATCTGCTCCGGTGGTTTCACTGGTTTTTATGGATCAGAAGAGGCAGAAATGAACCCATGGATGAAAAATCGCGCCGTAGCCAGGATGATATGACCACAGCCGGTCTGTGAACACCCATAGTTTATCTTTTTGTTTCGGAAACAAAATTGATTTCAAGTGGTCAAGATTTTTTTTTTTTTTTTTTCTGAATGTGAAGATGAACAACATTAAGTGTATTGTAAATACAAATTGTAAGATGACAGAAAAACAGAGGCTTTGAGCAAGCTGCTATTGGGCAGCTTTCTAGTATTTGTGTGTGATAACTATGTGAGTGTTGGTAACAGATGTGCTCAGAAGGGTGTGGATGTGGACATGACTGGAAAAAAAAAAAGTTTTTTAAGGGCCCTTTGGTGATGAATTTACAATCAACCCTCCACTTTTGGAGTAGGTATGCCTTTAGTTTGCACAGTGTCAAATTAATGGGGGCCCCGGTCCTGGATCAAATATGTTCTATGGGTGTTACAGAGTCTGTCTAGTCTGTGATTCCGCTTTTCATAAATCCAGCAGTGCCGGTTTATTGGCTCACTGGTAAAAGCCAGTGACAGCTGCTTAACTTTCCCAGTTCGTAGGAGATATGCCCAAGGTAGGTCGTGCAGCCCGGAGCTCCGCAGAAACGTCCTGAATAAATAATAGCATCCCCTGTGTGAACGTGCTAGTGTAGCAAGACCACTGCGCTAAAATAAACTGTTGATCTTATTTTTCAAACAGCAGTACAGACATGGACGCAGACCTCCCGTGGATCATTCGTCCACCCAACCCAACCCAACACAGTCAATGGGTTACTTAACGAACCAGTTTCAGTGGAGTTTGACTGAGCTCAGTTACATCAAGTTTTACAGCCACTTAACCTCCTTCCCAATGCCACGTCCTGCAATCAGCAGGATTCATTTACCCAGTGAAACGTTTGCGAGGTACCATTTTTCCTCTATATTAGTTGAAAAGAGGGGGCCTTGACTACATTGGGTACAGGTCCCCTTCCACTGAAACTGCTTTAACTGAGTTTAAAAGAGGCTCTCTATTTACGACTGCCTAATTTGAAAGCATTTTAAACTTGATGGCAGTGATTACAGTATACTATACTTCTTGCACTGCCTAGTTAGGCAGTAATGTTTGATCCTGACTTTGACAACATCACAGCAAACATGTATTTTAACTAGCAACATGACTGACGTGGGATATGACAGCCAACAGATTTTGCTTTGATTTTCTCTTCTCCTTTTAGTGCTTCGTATTTTAATTTATCATTACGTTCTTTTGGAGCTTGAAGTTATTTTTTAAGTTATTTTTATTTATTTATTTATTTTTTCTTTAAATGAATACAAAATTTACAAATTTAACCGGCCAACTCACCCCCCCCAGCTGTGAAAATGCAGGAAACTGGGTCCAGAGTGAGGATTCAAATTGCAGAGTCAGAGGTTAAAAATAAGTAATGACCAGGAAGGCAGTCAGACAGGCAGACAAAACCAAAGGGACTAAGTTATCGGGCACATCAGAAAGTGGAACAGTGAAATTAATTCCTACACTCTATATAGCTATGACACAAAAGAGAGAAAAGCACTACTGTTGTTGCTTTTCATTCGGCAGATCAGGTGAAAAAAAAAAAAAAAAAAGAAGCAAAGTGAAATTTTTTTTTTTTTTTTTTGCACACTCTGGTTTAAAATCAGCAGTTGAATGTGTGTGTGTGAAAGGACAGCGCAAACTGACTCCACCTGTGCAAGAAAATCAATTGAACAGGGGCAATGCCATTGAAATGAAATGTTTTTCATTGTTACAATGCTGGTGTAACCAAGGAAAGACTGGTTAAAAAAAAAACAAAAAAAACAAAACAAGGCAAGACAAAAACAGGGGTGAAAAGCTGAGAGGAGGCTGATGACTAGTGGGGGGCTGGTGTGCAAACTGGTCGGGCGACTGGTCGGGTGATGTGTTAGAGTGAGGAACACAGTGAGGACAGTTGGGCAGGTGAGGAATGAGAGGATCGGTAATGACAGGAGGAAAGGAAAACATGGCAGCTGGAATAAGCGCTAGTCAATATCATGAAGCAACAGCAAGATAGGTGACGCTAACAGAGCTCGCTCTGTGTATCTCAGATGTGCACAGCGTGTGGCCAGATGTGCTCACCATCTGCACCACGACGCTGCCTTTCAAGAGGCCCCTTCAGCAGCAGGTGTGGCCCTAATCAGTTGCTTATGCTGCCCAATGGACCGGGCCGGCTTTGGTGCCCCTGCAAATCTCCCTCAGTGAATTAAGAAGAAAAGAAACAGCCGACTGCTCTATGAAAGTCACCATGCTGCATCATCTCCCTGAGACAGGCTTCAGAAACCCGACGGGTATCAGTTTCTGATGAAGATGTTCTGCTCTGTCTTGTTTTGTTCTTTCAAACCTGAGGGGATGCTGTAGGTTTTGTTGCAACTGCAGATGTTCCCAATTCTTCCATACTTTCTAGAAACCAAATAAACCTCAATTTTTGATCTTGGAGCCATTCTTCTCTTCATGCCAAACGGTTTTTGGTGCTGAGGTGCGTTGAGCCGTGCCAACTCAAAACCCCCGAGAATGGAGCTGAAAACAACAGTCAAACCACAACAGGCCCGTTTAACGAGGAGACGCAGTGGTGGAGGTTGATATAACAAGCTGCTTTATTGTGCAGGTCTGTATTTAATCGAACCGTGACTGAACATGAGAAGCCCACAGCAAAACGTGGTTGTTGTTTTCCTTCCCAGGTGAATCCCCGGAGATCTCCTGCACCTTTCAAACAAAACAATCCCAAACAAATGACCGTGTAGCAAAGAGCAAAGAGTGGTGTACTCAAGAATCAAATTCATTTTGAGGCAAATGAAGGCTGAATTATTATGTATGTAGTAATGGAAATGGGGCGGCATTGAGTAGACTCGCTCAGAATGAGTTGTAACAAGGCTCCTGGCAGAACCATTAAATGTGAATGAAATGGGATTTACTATTGTTACTGACTGAAAGCCGCAGCCAAGGAGAGTAAAAACAATCTTACCCGTAGGTCAATGTGCTTCCTGTGCTCTTGAAAACATCTGACACGTCTCTAACCCATTCTTTAAAAGGGGCAGACTTTACATTTAGAGTTCATTGCACCTGCCACAACAGCTGCATAAGGTCCTCTGCATCCATGGATACGTTAATGTCTCAACAAAAAAGCGGAGGAACGAACTGGAGGTGTGGGGTTTGACACAAGAGTGTACTGAGGCAGAAAGAGGGGTCTAATGAAAGATTCTGTCCAGTTGCAACCCGGTAAATGTAGGATCAAGTTTTTTCTGTAGCTTGAGTCATACTAAGGACCAAAAGTCAGGATATCTCAAAATCTGTTGTTTTGATTTTGACCATTTTGTTTTTTTCTATTCCATCTCTTGTGAAGTACCGAACTTTATGGAAGTGCACTACCGAATCACAGTGAACACTCTATATACTCAAAAGACTGTTAGAATTCCCACAAAGGATGCAACAGGGACATAGGTTTTGTTATTCCATCGACGAAGGTCAGAATACTCCCAAAAAGCCAACCATGGATGACCAAGGACCCGAAACTGCAAAACAGCATTCCCACAGGTTGAGAAGGAGACCAAGCCAGAGTTTATGGTGGCTAAGTTCTTCTATGAAAACCAAATGGGAGTGAAGTTTTTCTATTAATGTAACCGAAAGGTTGAAAAATCCTAAACAGAAAAGTTCAGACACCCGGTCCGATTCACTCCGCTAATCTAGTCTCCCTTGGAAACCAGCACAATACCCTCTAGGCAATGTTTGACGGGTCTGACAACAGCTACATCCGAATCTGACAGACTGATACGTGCGCTGGTTTCCCACCTGGCCCTCGGCTTTCTCATCCAGAAAATCCCAGGAGAGAGACGGTCTCCATCCCGTCTCACAAAAGCAGAGGGCCACCGAGGGACTCCTCTTCTTAGCTGATGCGCAAGCTGTCGCAGCTGTTTCAACTGTTGCTTGACACTAACCTCATCCTTCAGGCAGAGGAAGAAAGAAAACACCTGTCGTTCCAGCGCCAAACCATAGGAGCTCACATGCACAGATCTTCGGTGAGGGTACGTCCCTAGCTCTGACATCTCTGCTGGGCAAACTCATGATGCCTGTGTGCAGAGAAGGGAGAAAGAGAAAGAAAAAACGTATTTATGTTGCACAAAATTATGTTTTTTTAAAAAAATTTTTCTGATCTTTCCTTTTTTCTTGTGAATTGGTGGACAATTTTATCTCTTCCATCCTCTAAAAATTAACCAAAATAAAACAATAAATAAATCTGTGGTTCAACTGGTCAGCACCCCACATCCATATGCTACCTAGCTTTGATTTAAGACGTCACAAGCCCAAAAAGGTCTGGAGTCTGGTACCGCTGCTTGACACTCCTGGACTCATTGGCCATTCGACTGCTTTATAGGATTTTAAGCGTGATTCTTTTTTTGGGAATTTATTCTATGGTTCAAACACCTTTTTTAAGGCCCCGAAAAAAGTATTTTCTCACTGTGCTTGTGGTGCTTGTCACTGAGATGTGATCAGAATTTAGCACGATCAATAAAGCTTGAATCAAAATCTGATGATAGTTGTGGGGTTGTTTGCTTCTGTCGCCAGGCCATCGTCAAATTGAGTGTAAAACATATCAAAGAATCTTTTTTTCTCAAAAGTTTAACTTCGACTGCTGCTGATTTAGCACGAATATTGAATGTTTTTAGGAAAAACTAAAGTATTTGGGGGCTTCATGGAACAGGCCTCAAAAAGTAACGGTGAATGGAGTTTTTCTTTATTCAGTTTTATTTATTTATTTATTTTTGGTTCAAAACAACATGTCAGTGCTCGCTCATCATGAAAAGCGTTACCGAAAGTAATTAAATAAACGCAATGGACAACAGTACATTTAGCTGACAACATCACATCTCACCAATCATTTTCAATTTTAGGTCAATATAGAAAATATGTGGTTAATTTAGCTATATTGACCTACTGGCTACGCAGTATTTTTGCTATTCCACATCTGTCATTGCATGTTGTGCGATTCTGAGGACGTACGGTATGTTCTTTACTATGTCTCGGCAGTGTCAACCAGAAGACAAATTCCTGCACATTCGTCGTACGTGATGATCGTCCCACTCGGGGGAGCCTGGAGGTCTCTGCCGTTTCCGTGAGAAAGATCCCAGAGGAAAAAAAGAGCCATCCCCCGGTTCGCTGGAACCCGTCTCTGCCTCATGCGGTTGGAAGCTTTGTAAACTAATGATCCATCGCCGTGCTCTGACCTTGAAGCGTAATGAAACGCAACCGCCGGTGTGTTACAGAGTGAGTGATGACACAGAGCAGCGGACGACCTTTAACGCCCGGCCCGACCGGCTCGCTGCCCGTCGGTATACCGGAGAAGAGATGTGGATCCAGGTGGGATCTGAATGTGGATGCGATGTGATTACGCGGGAAACGCAGCGAGGTGGAGCGCGGACTCTGAACTAGACCGGAATGGATACACAGGGAGAGAGAGGGAGGGAGTTTAATATGGTGGAACGTGCTGCGTGTGGTGAAGATAACTGTGACTTCAAATCTGATTACGTTATATGTAAAAACAGCGTGGGTGGTGGTACAGGCGGTTTTCATCTGTGATGCACAGATATGACTGATATGAGGCGTCTTACGTTGCTCTGTTGCCATCAAGACAGATTCCTTCATATCTGCTGTGCGTGGTGGATAAATGATTCTGACTCTAAATCTCTAGCAGTGCACTGCGCAGCGCATGATAAATATGGACGTGATTACTGATTACCACTTGCAACATCAGTGTGCGGTGATCCTACTGTAATTCGTTTATTTGAAGACAGTGATATCAATAAACCGGTGGCTCCCGAACCGAGGATCCAGACAACCAAAGAGATTGCAAGATAAATCCGAGGGGCCGCAGGATGATTAATACGTTAGGAAAGGAGAGAAAAATGTAATTATACTTCACAAATGTTGTGTGAATGTTTTCTGATTCATCACCAATCAGTTTTCCTGTGAAAAATGCCTCCATGCCTCTAAAAAGTATCTAAATAAATCAATCTGAGTAGGGGAACATCAGCTCATAAACATCTATGCGTAACCTTTAACGAAGGATCACAAGTAGGTGGTTTGGGGCGGAGGCCGAAGAGGTTGTGAACCAGTGTGTTGTGCCGCGAAGCCTGCGGGGTGGGGGGAGTCTGGGTGGACGGCCGGCGCCGCCAAACACTGGGGCTTAACACGGGAGACCACTGTTTGTGTCAACACTGGTTTTTCTTTAAAGCCACGATCAGGATCGTTCCCTAATCTTTATCACGTGGTTATTGTTGCAACCGTGACAACGAAGGTCCCCTGCCCTCATGCACATAAGATACGCCGTGCCGCCCGAGGGACGCTTCGGCCTTGGCAGTGCTACTTTGGGTGTGTTTTGATCGGTATTGTCTACGCTGGCCGACATTGTTTGAAAGCTCCGAGTCTCCTGATTCTCCGTGCAAAGCATTTTCAGGATCCTCCTAAATCCACCATTGTTTGGGTAACTTCGGTTCAGTATCTCCTTTACTCATTTTGACTTTTCGGTTGCAGCATTTAAAGAGTCATCGGTCAGGGTGATGACTGGAATCAAAGGGGTGGAAGAACAGTAACGTTTTTTATTTCGGGTACGTTACTTTCGGGGCTTGCGCGCGTAAATGGGGGTGTATGGCAACAGGTCAACAACGTGGAAACTTTAACCCAAACCACAAAGTTTCCCCAACGTTAACTAAGCACTTGCTCGGCTGATGGGGCATTTATGTTAAAGCCTAGAGGGCATGGACCAATTATGTATTTTGTCGTTTAATCTGTAGAACTTGTTTGGAAAGGTTTTATGTAAGTACACTTTATATATATATATATATTTTTTTTTTTAATAAATTTTTTATATGGATTGCCAGGCTATAAGCACTCATTCTTCTAGAGTGGGATATGCTGTACGTCATCTGAAGGAATTACAATCTGGTAACACCACAGTTGTGCTCACGAATGAGTAATTACTTATCTATAAAGCATTAACAAGTTATTCATTATCCATTAACAAAATCATTTCTTACGATATATAAACCATTTGTAA
This sequence comes from Xiphias gladius, assembly GCF_016859285.1. Classification (NCBI taxonomy): domain Eukaryota; kingdom Metazoa; phylum Chordata; class Actinopteri; order Istiophoriformes; family Xiphiidae; genus Xiphias; species Xiphias gladius. The sequence continues at coordinate 24,292,648 of NC_053413.1, read as the reverse complement.
AGTATGACACATTCAAAAATGTTGCTTGTTTGTGTTTATGGTAAACTTTAGTTTCTAATATTGTTTTGTTGTCTGGCTGAACGTCTTTGTTATACTTGTGACGTATTGTTCCCCTCGGTGCAGAGGAAGCCTTCTTTTCAAATTGAATCTGAAATTGAGAAAATTTGACGATAAAGTGAAATCTTATCCGTCTATCAAAGTCTGACTTCATGGGAACGTCTGTTTCAGATAATAGCAGTGAGGCAAACATTTCTATTTAACCACTTTAATGAAAAAAAAAAAAAAAATCCGTTATCACACACAGCGCATTCGCGTTTTCCAACTCAGCATGTGGCGCTTTAGACCAAATTACACCGAAGAGACGAGAGAGGAAAAAGATTAACACGGGTGAGTTTAGCTTTCTCTAGACGGAGAACTCAATCACAGATGTTTTCTTTTTCTATCTCAAGTTTCAGTCTGTCTCTTGGTAAGTGGGGTGGGTTTCTCACCAACGTCCACATGACTCCTGAATATCAATTAGGAAGTCCGGCTTAAGGTATAGGTCTCAGTTCATGGGGATGGGCTACAACCTGTTGCTGCAGAAGAACTGTGGTACGGGCTGTTTTTCCGGTGCCATTCTCTGTTTATCGATTCAACAATTGACTGGCGGAGCTTTAAACGTGCTCTATATATTCCTACAAGTCGAGTCATTTTAATTTGTACTGCCTTTAATTAAGGTTGCAGTCTCACAGGGCTTCACATCGCCTACATAATGAATCAAGAAATGAAAACAAGGATGGCGTTGCTTTCTATCAACCGAAGTCTGGGAAGTCCCCAGTGGGGAAATCAAACTGCGGCTGTCAGCTATGCTGCTCCCTGTGAGCAAAACAAATGAATACAGAAAAACCTGTCTCAGGTTAAATAGATCTGATTTTAAAATACATTATTCATGTTCCCTTTACTAGACACTAAACTGGCTTTGAGTCATGGCTAGAAAAATTTCTCTTGCCTCACTGGGTGAATTCATTGCCCTTTTGAAGCAGGGCTGGGCCGACGCTAATGATTCCCGCAACAATTGAACACAACCTACTTTGCTCCGCTTTAGATGTGACGTATGAATGGCACTGTCACGACAGAAGAAACCGCGTTCTCTACAGAGTGTACGTCCTGTGTAGCTCGGCCTAGGAAAACTGTTTTCCGAGCATCTTATGAGGCACCAAAACGCCCAACGGATGTCGCGGCAATGCCGTCTATCCTCACCCTGCCGGCCTACTGTCAAAGCCTCCTTGCCCCTCTGCCAGTTACCTGGATTAACAGTAGACCGAAGCTCAGTTGAACAACATATCGTAAGCTGCTGCTGGTGCGACGAGCGTCATTTCACAATGACTTGGTGAAACCCTCATGAAACTGGTGTCAAACATAAAAGGAGAGGACAAGTCGACCGAGCTGAGGAGAGACAGACGACAACGGCGACTGGGAAGACAGAGCAGCAAACCGAAAATGGAAAAATAAGAGCAAGAAATCAAAAGAGAGGCAGTAATTTGAGAGAGAATGATATGGAGGCCCCCGCTGAGCAGAAAATAGCTTACCATCTCTGTGAGATAACAACAAATAGGAGGCTGCTGTAAATGTCAACCTGTGGGCGAGTGTAATGGGAGGTATGCTACAGGGTAAATGAGAGACTTTAGCAGGAGAAAGCCTCATGACATGGACTATAATGGGACAGTTTAGGTGATACCTGGAAGAAAATGGAAGCTTCTCACTGCGATAATTATATATAATTGAAAACGTGCAATTTCACGACCATCTTGAAAACTTGAAGCCGAGTCGGGCATGCGGCGTATCACCTCAGCGGAGTCCGAGTCATTTAGGGTGAACGCGAGAAAATTGGCATTTGGGCAGAATGTTTTCTGAATTACATTGCACCATAACGGAGCTGAGGGAGCCGGTGCTTTAAATAAACGGAGGCTGCAGACAACAAATCTGTGCTTCTTGCAGTAGAGAGCGGTGTCTTCTTTAAGCTGAAAGGTTTGCTTCATGTTCTATATAGAACTCAACAATTTCTCTTTCATAAAAGGATATGGCTGCCCTCATTTCATTTTTGGAACTCCTTAAAAAACAAAACAAAAAACAAAGAACGAAACCATCCAAAACATATTTTTTATGTAGCCAATCCTGAAATGGCATAGAACCTCAGTAAAAGTTTGGTTTGAAGGTTTTCCCTCGATCTGTGGCTACAGGCAAAGATTTGTACACGTTCTGACGTAACAGCACCCAATTCCCAATAACACCCAATGCAACAATATGGCTCATTTACTGTATGTTGGGCTTAGTTGTCCATTTCTACTGTTGCCATAACTGATAATCAACAATGAAGTCCAAAAACGAATGTTTAAGGCTTGTGTGTGCTTGGAAATGGTTTGTCTCAAGCACACTGAACCCTTTGAGCCCTGCCAGGCAGTCACACAGGCCAGTCGGGTGAATTCATCCTTGCTCAGGGTGTTTGTCAAGGTATTTCCTGATAAAACTAAAAAGATAAAATCGTGGCAGTCTTATCCTTGAACATCCAATATGATCGTGTTGCCAGATTAAGGCTGGTCGGCCCCCACATCTCTCAACACTGTTCAGACTAACCGACTCTTCCCAGACTACAGCTGCTAGACAGGACAGTTTTCTGTTTACCGCTTGCTTGTTATTTTTCTGGCTGATCAACCATTACTTAGACATATCCAAAATCTGATAGCACCAGATGTGGATATTGAGAGTTGTTTTTTTTTTTAGATTATCATGCAGTTAAACGAAGTGTGAGTTCTGGCAGCTGTCGAGGAAATGTTCGTCAGACTCTGTCAGAAGCCTCTTAATGAAATGTGCTGAAGATCGGTTGTTTAACAGAATGTTCCTACACGCTATTCTAGGTGCATTTCTGCGCTCGACGGCTGTCACCTGTCTCCGACTGACTGAAACTTGTAACGGGACAATAGATCAGGACGGAGGGAGGATGGACGATGAAGGGGCGGAGGACAGACAGAGGAAGGTGGAGGGCGATGAAGGGCAAAGAGACAGCTTAAATTGAGCGGAGGTTCTCTGGTTCTGCAGAGAATATTTATCAGATTGGTCTACCACGTTCTGGTTTAAGAGCAAGCCGACTCTTCCCACCTTTCCTTCTTAATAAGAGACAACACTGCTCTAATCTCTGATGGAAAAAATAACAGTCCCTGGAGAACAGAAGTAACAGCACTGGAGGACAACTTTTTAAACATGGCTGTCTGCAGACGACATCCACTTTTTAAAAAAAGGATTATCCTCACACTCATCACCTTCTCTCTCCAGAACATTTCCAGCGTCTCCTCTCTGTCTGCCTCAGTGTTCAACCTGATACATATCAGTTATCAGGGCCGAGCCACCTTACAGCCTCACTATCCAATTATAAAATTGATTTTCCAAAAACATTTTTTCGTTGTCACCCCTTGCACGCTCTTATCGGGCAGGTGGAGAGCTGTGAGGAAGAGGAAGAGGATGCAGGCCCTTCAACACGGCAGAACTCAGACGACCTCAACTATTAATTAAGATCCTTTGTCTCCTGAAAACCCTGCCAGCTTTAAATCTGTCTGATAAGAAGGTAAAGACTTAAGTCGGACAGACGGTAGACATAGATCAATTGGACTCGATGCCCTGTTGATTCAGTCTTCGGTTGTATCCGGGGAAGGCTCAATAAGTAAATTCTGAACACCCCAATGTTTAAAATACAAAGATTTACATGATTTTTCTTTTGTATATCTGCATTTCTCCTGGACCTGTATCTGCCCCCTAACAAACTGCTACAAGCCACTATTGTAGTGCAGCTGTGCAGTATTGTTGTCGCATAAATGACATTTCCCTAACCAGCATAAACAGCAGATTTAACAAAGCGGGATGCATGATGTCGCTATACCGTTGCAAAAAAAAAAAAAAAAAAGGTATTGTGGCCCATTCACACAGAAATGCATCACTCAGCATAAAATAAAACTGATGACTCCGATGTGCCATGAAGGTGTTTTAGTTACGGAGCGTGAGGTGAAAAAGTTGAAATTAGGTCCCATTCAGACAGAGAAATGTAAGCTGCACAGTAGGGAAACCAGGAGGGGGAAGGGGAAGGAGACAAGAATCTGCGACGTCACCGCGATGTTCCCAGTTTCGTTTCGGCCGGGAATCTTTGTCGCGCATCCTCACCTCCTCCTCTCTTTCCCTGTCCTCCTACCACACTAACAAAAATAAAAGGCAAACAAATTCCTAAAACTGATGAACCATTTCAAACTTCAACCTGTACGCCAGAATAAAACGCAGCCATGTCACGGCACTTTTCTGCCCTGCTGGAGAGCCTCGGGACACATTCCTATGCTGAAACACTCGGAGAGCTTTTCCTGAGCAGCACCTGTACGTGAAAGTGTGCCGTAGTTCAACTTTTCAGGAAGCATATTGCCGACTTCCTGTAAAATGGCAGGGCCAGGAGAGCCAGCAGCTGAGGAAGCACACGGGAAATTCATGTGTATTCCCTCTCTCATTCAGGTCATTCATCTAAACCCCACAGCTTAAACTGTGGCAGGGCTGGTCCAGGTTTTATTTCCAACTAAACACCTCAGCAGGTGACTTCCCTGATGACTTCTTCCTCTCTGCGTGAAGGAGCGTGTGGTACATTTTATTTTTTTTTAAAATTCCGTGTCTTTAAAGTACCCTCATGACCCTGTCGCGTTCAAACAGTCGTGGAACAGCTGGGATGACTGAACAAGACCAGCTTATGTTTTATTTTTGGGATTCAGTCCACATGGAGACACCGTTGGGTTCGAATATCTCAGGAGGATGACAGGATGAAATGAGGCGGGGGGCCAAGGACGATAGAAGTTCGCAACCTAATAGTGGGGAATCCTCTAGTATGACAAAAAGGTAAAATGAGCCCCCAAAGAAGCTGTAAGGTACATAAGGTGAGAAGGGTTTAACTCAGATTCAGTGTCTGTGTTCATGAACCAGCCCAGATTTACTGTGTTATGCTGAATTTTACAGTAAATCTGTAGGGTCACACCAAACTCTGCCTGCCTTTGTGCTTTATTTTGTCTAATCAGTTGAGTGAACGCTAAATGCCTTTTAGTCATTGAAAGTACGTGTTGCGGAGGATCTGAAGATCGACCGGCCCGCCTGAAGAAATCTTTGCCCGCAACGAGCGCTAATCGGTGAGCGAAGTGGTTGTTTTTCACAGCAACCCGTGAGGAGATTAGGTTCAATTCTACCACGGCACCTCCTCTCCTGCTGCCGTTTCATTATCAGCTGATCGAGATTTAACATAACCCGCCGCCTCGTGACCTTTCTGCGCTCCATTTAAGTGGGTTTCCCCCGACCTTTCCACTTGTAAAAAGCTACATGCTGGCTGGGCACCGCACCCAAACTACATCCGATGTATAAATTATGATCACGTTGATTCACGCTTGACCTTTGGGATCAATATAATTTAAGCTCAAAGGTCAATTTACTAGCCTTTTGCAGAGATGCAGTCGAAACTCTGCTGTATTTGTAGATATGAGTTATTTATAAACAAAATAATAGTTATGGTTAATAAAAGAGTGATTTAAGATTAGCTCTCTCCTTTAATATTGTCAGGGATACAGGGAACATCTTCTTGATTGTCACCGATCGCATTGAGCTGTTCAGTCAAAGGCCCTGTGTCAAATGTCTGAACTCGTAACCTAAAAAGCTCACGCTTGACTGAAAGGAAGTGCGTTCATTAGATCAGCGGTGGTGGACTGGCTCTGCCCGTCCACCACCGCTGCAGGTGGGTTAGTGATGAGCGGGACGAGCTCTGCCGTCTAATCACTCATCTGAATGAATTCGCCGCTCCACAATGAGAAAACATCTCCACGGCCGCTCGGATTATAAACCGTGGGTGGGCTGGATAATTACCGGCAGCCCACTTTGAGAGAGGAGAGCTTTTCCCCCTCCGGCGGAGCTTCGTGACAAAACATAAAGCTGAAGCAGAGAGAAGCTCGACTGTTTCTCTGACTGCTGTTTAACGAGACCATCTCTATATCTCCATGGACAACAGCCAACAGGAGGTTTTTCAGGAGATAAAAGTATGAGAAAATGGATCAACATCAAGAAAAACAGCCAACTCCGATGTAACAGAACTCCAAATCATTTGCCCCGAATTTGCAGAAGTCTCCTGAAAAACTGCAAAATATCTTAACATGTGGTACCTTGTTGCTTACGTTGGTACAAAACAGAAATGTAAAAATGACAATTTATGTCCTCGGGTAGGGTTGCATGCTGGAACTACAGCATTTCTTGCAACGCAGCAGATGGGCTTTACCTCGTTTGACACGATCCTGCCTGCGCAGAGACCAAAGCCTCGCAGTGTCGAGGCCACGATCACCCTCTAACATAAAGCCTGGGTGAAAGACAGAGAGTAACAACTGAGGGAAAGAAACTTTCAGCCCACTGCTGGCTGGCGGGGGGTTGTCCGGGGCCTCGGTCAACCCGAGACCCCAGGAGTGGCCAGCCCAAACAATGTCCGCTTAAGACATTCTCATTCAAGTGCTGTCGTTTGTGGTCGGTCCAAAGGGGGAAACAGATCTGAAGGTAGTCAGACAACAGCTCAAGTAGCGAAACTGGTGTAGGCCCCCATGAGAGGCCCCCATGAGAGGGAGCCTACACCCGCGACTCATGACAGAGAGACGAAATATGAGTCTAATGCTCAACATGACAGCACAGAAGTGCTGAGTGGAAACGTTAAAAAATGTCAGCACGAGACAAGAGTTTTCAACCACCTCACAAAGTTAATGTCAGTTAGACAGGCAGCCGGTACAGGTAATAAAACCTGCGACAGTGACAGTCATCATCTCCGCCGGCAAAAGGTGATGGTCGCTGGCTAGAATCCAGTTGCGTCTGAAGTGAAGGACCAATTCAACAATTACCGAAAAAATTTAATTTTATTTAGTTTATTGATATTAACTTTGTTTCTTGTCGGTCATTCTTGGCATAGCGGATGGCTCGAAACACTACAATACCCGTGACCCTCCGCTGCCGTCGCCATGGAGAAGGAGGCAGCTGGAGGGCCAAATCAAGATCTGTAGCGAATTTAAAACTCTTCATTGTTGGATTTGCGAGCAGAATGTGGCACCGTAGTTGCTGAACTAATTCAAAAATTGACCCAGAATTACAGCACCAGCCTGTATGGCGAGGTTTAATACTCTCGACGCGCTCAGTGGTTTTATTTGTCCTGCTAATCTCATTACTTCCTCTAGCACAGTCATGTAAAAGCAGATCTTAATCCTAATCTCCCCGGGAAATGTGATTCAGCGCATTAGAGTTGACGCGAACACGGAGCCAGTGGTCGCTGCCGATTAATTCTCTGTTAACTCAAAGAACTCACTGAGTTCACTTCCCTCAACACGGTGAAGAAAGTAGCGGAAGGTCGTTGGATCCCACCGATTTTCTGTGAATTCGAAATCTCGTGAACGAAACCTGTGAATGCGCATGAATGAATGTCACACGTCTTTACGTCTCATATCTACCGCTGTCGAATCCCTCCCGGCTCCAAATACAACTCAGTGATCGATTTCCTTCCATTTGGGTTCAGGTTGGAAGTCCATGCGTGTGACACCTAACGTTTACATAAGCTGGGTTTTATTTATGCGCCAAATTTGTTTTATTCCATGCGTTCGTGATCACCATCGTTTACAGTGGTGGAAGAAGTAATAAGATCTTTTTACTTGAGGAAAAGCAGTAATACCGCTGTGTAGAAATACTCTGTTGCAAGTAAAAGCCATGTATTCCAAACTTCACTTAAAGTAAAAGTACATAAGTACTAGCATCAAAATATACTTAAAGCCCACAAATTGAAGGGACTCATTATGCAGAATGGCCTATTTTAGAAATATATGTTCTACTAATCTAGTATAATTATTGATATATTGGTGTGTCCATCACTTTAATTTTGCGGCTGGTAGAGTTGGGGCTAATTTCAACTACTTTGTGAACTTCAAGGTAGCATTACAGATAAATAATACATCATCATTTATCTGTTGATTACATTTTGTATTAGTCTGAATCCGTAAAGTCACAAGTAACTAAATCTGTCTGATAAATGTAATTTATCTCTTGCAGAGAGAAAAAACTACAACGTTTTCCTCCGAAATGTAGTGAAATAGTTGTAGTTGAAGTAGCTTAAAATGGAATTATATGAAGTACAGGTACATCAAAACTATACTTGAACACAGTATTTGAATAAAACATAGTTAGTTAGTTACTTTACACCACTGTTATTTACATTTGTAAATCATGAAACGTGCATTTTTTCAGTAGCACCGAGACTGTTTTTTCATGTACCGTCTATCAGGCATTGAGGCTGAAAATTCATTCTCTTCCTTGCAAACAGCAGTTAACAGAAAGATTTCTCACCTCAAGGTCCGTTTAGCGGCTGCTCTGGTGCTTTCGATCGTATCACGTGAGCTTCACCAGCAGACTGGGGTTGCCAGTCGTCAGGTGTGTGAGCTGCCAACTTTGTTTTTCTCGTTATTTCCTCCTTTTTTCTTTCTCCTACCATCATCAGCCCTCATACGTTTATTATGTGTCGACTTCATTTGTGTTTTCTGCTGATGCCACTCGTGAGCAACAACATAACTGTTTATACAATATTATATTGTCGCAACCGAGTTTTTCTTTTCTTTTTTTTTTTTTTAATCTGAGGATCATAAGGATACTGTTTAGGGTCAAGATCACAACATGGTTACTCAGCACATACACAATGAGCCATCACAAGAAAACAAAACCCTTCAAAACCACACCGCCTGGATATAGCTGTAAATACAGCTTTTAAAGCTGCTGTTTACATGGCTGATTCATTGTCCTGCATCTGCTCGATCCGTCGACTTTCGTAGCACGGCAGTAACACAAGATGGCATTTCTTTGCATTAATTTTACACTGCATAATTTCCCTTTGCATTAAGCTTGTGATACAGTGAGAGGAAGTGTTGAAAAGCCATGTCCAGCCTCACTGAGAGGGAAAAACCGTTACTAACTCTCCATGAACCTGCTCCATCTCAGCCTTGCGGCAGACCGATTCAGTCCTGCAGTCCTTTGTTTCAACTGGGGCACATTCAGCTTTGGTTGATGCACGATGTTTGAAAGTATGATTTATCAACTAAGTACTAAGTACGAGCATGTTTTATTTTGTGTTTTATTTTTTTAGCCCTTCCAGTGGCATGGCTCTGGGGATCTTACTGTGCCGCTCAGTCCACCACTTTGATCAAGACTGAAATATCTCAACAACTATTAGGTGCATTGCCGTGAAGGTTTGTACAGACAATAAAGCCCCCCCGGGGGATGAATCCCATAGATGACTTTGGCGATCCCCTGACTTTCACTTATCCTGTGAAATATCTCAACATCTATCAAAATCTTAGTTTTGCTCTAGGGCCACCATGAGGTTGACATTTGGGGTTTTTGAGGGAAATTTCTCGAAAACTACTAGATGGACCGCCATTAAATTGCGCACGGACATTCATGTATGCCTCAGGATGAATTGTAGTAACTTTGGCCATCCTCTGACTTTTCATTTAGCGCCGTCCTCAGGTCAAAATGATTATTTGTCCAACACTTTGGTTTCTAACTAAAAACCCTTCAAAACTAATCCCCGCTCCCGTCAGGCTCAGTTGTACTTTGTGTTCAGTGCCACTTAGCGAATGTTAGCATGCTAACAGGTTAAACTAAGAAGGTGACCATGGTAAACATTACACGTGCTTAACATCAACACGTTCGCATTGCCACTGCAGGCTAGCATTAGCATTTAGCTCATGGAGGATACAGTAAGTGTTCAATATTAAACAGATAATTATAAACTAAAAGAGTCACATGAATAAATATATAAATATAAACTATACACGATTTTTGGAGTTATTAAAACTCTAATGTACAGGCGGTGACAGCACCGCTGTCATATAAGGTGACAGCATGAAATAAACCTTGACATAAAATAAAAGTCTTGTTGGGAAAAATGCCATAATGAAATAAAAACTTTTGAATAACAGTATTTCTATACTGAACTAAAACATATCCAATAAAACAATAAAACTCAATGATGAATTAATGATGATGATGTCTTCAGTTATCTCACAAATTGCTGGTTCATTTGTATATTTTCCACAATTTGTCCTTATGTTTGTTTATTTCATATTGTCTTTATTTATTTAATATTGAACACTTTGGGGTTCCATATCTTTATACATATCACTAATTAATTCAGTATAATATTTGTATTTGTATATTTGCATGAGATGTTTGCAAAAAAAGAAAAAAGAAAAAAAGAAAATGTATGTTAAATAGGCTTGAGTTCACTTAGTCTAGATGTGCTGGGGCTGGACAGATGTGGCAGTAAATTTTTACTATCAACGAATAAAACTGGCACAGAAAACATGTAGGAGGAAAACCAAAGGGGCCCACGCTAACCATTTTAACATTTAAATGTAGTTTAAGGAGGTGCACGTAATGTACAGTAAGTCATAGCCCTCTATGGAAAAAAGAGGGAAACAGCGCTGACCTCCACAGTGGACTGTTAGTACAGTGCCACTTCCACAGAGGCAGCTCTTTAGCTTCCACCTCATCGTGAATAGAAAAAACCAAAATGAAAAAAAAAACAAAAACCGAAGGAGTTACAAAGCTGAGCTGGGTACAGTATAATCCCATGTGCCGCATGGGTGATGAAATGTGGTGATTCAGTGCATCAAAGATTTGTCAGTTATTAAATTAGAGTGATACATTCAAGCTTTACAACTTACAAGTCTCTTAGCTGATTGGCTGACAGCAGAGCGGGAGAAATGTTGTACTGCACGCTGCACCGTCTACAGATGAGGCTGAATCTTTTATTACATTTCAAATCTAGTTGGCCGCAAAGATCAGTTGATCTTCATAACGTTGGTGTTTCCTCTTCACCGAGGCTTTGATATCCTTGATGATGCTAAAGATTTCAGTTATCAGCTCCACATCTCGTCCCCGATCACAACCAGTGAGCGGAGATTTACATGAATCAAACAGGGATTCCTGATCTGAGGCAGCTGAACCATCCTGTATCCTCGGGGGTCTGAGTGTTGCAAACAGGCAGAGGGGGCTAAGTGGCGCTTCGCAGAGAATCACTTCGACATCCTCTGCCCCTGGATGCTTCACGGCTCTACACATTTTCCTCATGTCTGATCTGCAGAATGTTAATAGCAACCAGAAGTGTTAGTAGTGAAGGATGCGTATCCTCCCACACTATGGTTTGAAGGAGCAAATGTAAAATACGTAAATGTATGTAAATTGTTCTGGTGGTTGAGTGGAGAGCCTTTGATATGTGTGAGCTTCATTTATTGTAAACAGAGGAACAAAATAGCTCAGTGGTTTAATTTAAAAAGAAAAAAAAAACAACCAAATAGACATAATCTTACTTCCACAGATGTTAATTCTCTTTCATTTTGTTGTGGTGATGTCTCAGCTTTCTCAGTCCTTCAGACATGTAAATGTAGGAAAAAATTAAAGCGTCTCCTCTTAATATTTACTCAGTTAGTGAGTCATCTTTAAAGCAGAAAAAAAACCCTAAAATGAAAAAGGGGATCTTTTAAAAAAAAAAAAAGATCATTTTTTATTTTAATCAAACAGGATTTTGTTGATAATCAAACAAGCAGAATATGAGTAGAATCTGTACTCACGACATCACTGTTATTCACCAACACTACAGTTACACCGATAACACTTCAACTTTAAACCAGTGTATTGTCAGAGAGAAACTACACCACTGTCAGTCAAAATTATCCACTCCTAAAAGGATAGGGCTGATGTTGTTCTACATTTTTCTTACTGTCGACAAATCCCATGAAAAGACCAAAGTAATCAATGGGTTAATCAGTTATCTCCATAGCATCTGACTTCCCTAACCTGTCTGTAGCCTCAGTCCTTCGCCCATTGCTTCCTACTGAAGCTACATTTAAATAAAAAAAATATTTAAAAGCATGTCACAAATATATAGTTTCATTTCATAATAAAAAAAAAAAAGCTTAATAATTTCTGGCAGTGCACTGTAGTTTTTAGCCAAAGCTACTTCAACAGGAAGAAATAATGCATTCGTTAGGGACTATTACACAGTTGGGTTGGCGCTCTAGTGAATATTTCAGGCAGCCGGGCGGTGTATGTGCGATTGACTCAAAATAAACTACAGTGTGTGTTTGTGTGTCACCCAGTGCAACAGTGTGGCTGACTGACGTGTTTTTGGACAACGATGGAGCTCAACGGCACAGAGGAATGAGCTCTATCAGGCTTTGGCCACACAGACAATACTGTTAGTGGGAGCAATTTATTGTTTGTTTTTAGTCTTTTTTATGGCATTTGATGACAAAAAGCAGATTGCAGAATATCATCAGCTTTAAGGCCTAGTGGTCACACCAGCTTTTAAAACGGCCAAAGTTTGTGTCAATTAATACCAATAAAAACTGCCAGGGCTAGTTGATTTCGGTCACAGGAGTGCTGATAGTGCAAATTTTTCACACTGATGAACTCGTACTCACAAATTTGAGTCGTGAACCAGTAAATGTGCCGCCTTGACTGTTCTGAAAAAAATGGGGGAAGCTGTCGTACCTTATTAGCACCCTTGAGATTGATTTAAACTCCTCTGTCAGATTGGACGCCGCTCCAAAAAAGAGGAACAGTTTGCAGACAGTTGCGAGACAGGATATTACAAATACATCTTTTGAATAAACTGCTCGAACTTACTGTCCCATTAGCAAGCAAGCTAATGAGTTTGCTAGCTGACAGTTAGCAAGTAATTAGAAAGTTTATTAGCTTTTTTTCCCCTCCTTTCAATGACTCTTTACTGAATTACATGATATACAGTCCTGAGAACAAAATGCCAGGGGGAGGAAGCAGTACAGAACACAAAAAAAAAAATAGCAAGAAGCTGTGAAACTTCTTGTGACTGACTAGTGCTAGCATGACCCGGTTGGCTAGCATGCTGGCATTTAGCTCATGAACGACAGTAGTTTACCAACAAGCCCTGTGAGTAGTCCCTACCTCACTGAGCCTCTAGACCCAAACATTTCAAAAAGATTTGTAAATCAATTTTGGTTTTGTGGTGTGACTTGGCCATTATCCTTTAAATGCAAAATTCACCAAAATGTCCAGACTACAGGGGCGAACAAAGCAGGTTCTGTTGTAAACTGTTGTAATATTCATGTTCTTTTGACTGAAAGTGGTTTGACAAAAAAAAAAAAAAAAAAGTTGTTCAGATTTAAGGTCAAAACATCTGTTTCCTTGCTGGCTTGCAGACATCACTGTGTACATCAGTGACTTGCTGCTAACGTTATAATGCATTCTCGGTGGACGATGTCTGAAAAATTCTGTCTGGATCTTTATAAGTTTTTTTTTTTTTTTTTTTTTTTGGCGCTGTATTTATATGCAGTGTCCTCCAGATGTGCTCAGCGTGCAAGACTAGGTGAACGTCAAGGTTACCAGTTCAGTTCCTCTCAGCGATCACGTGCTGCACTGGAGTCAGTTCTTCTGCAGGATGGAGGACAGTCCCTGATGCTTCTTCAAAGAATGAAGTCTCTGGGATCAAGGACGTGGGAAACACAACAATGTGTGGCCTCAGCTGTTGTGAGGTGGGAAAAAAAGAAAACACAAACGTGAGTGCTGAATAATTCAGCTTTAGCAACTACTGTCATTAAAATCCCATCTGTGCTTTGGGGTCTCGCAGAGAGATGGTGATGTGTGTTTGGTAAACAGCTGCTGTCGGTCCTCTTTCTGCTTCTCGGCTTCCCTCTATCAGCAGCCCTCTTTACACATGATCTGATTCAACACATGGACGGATTTGCTTCATTTTCAGCATTAGTGTCAGAATGCGTTGTCATTACATCCAGTGTCTGCTTGACACCCTGTCCCCGGATTGTCTCCCTGTCTCATTCTGATCATCTCGCCGCTTTCTATCGAGTCACAATCGACCTGTCGGACCGCAGCAGATTAGCATTTCAAAAAACACATTAACTGTCTCTGCACCCAGTGAACAGGGTGACAGACAGCCACAGCGTCACAGAGCCCGTGCTGCTGTCAGTGGTAAAAGCTCTACTGCTCAGAGAAATTTAGAGAGCTGGGAGGCTCCTAGCAGGCGGCACGCAGCAGGGAGGAGAAAAGTTTTATACTAGAGTGAAAGACCTGTTTCTGAAAAGCTTGCAAACTATAGGCAACTCAAAAAGTTCACGGATGTATTTTTGCTCCCTGCTTCTGGTGTGCTATCGTGTCACGATTGAAAAGAAGTGACGAGAGAAAAGACTGAACTGCAGAAAAGGGAAAGAAAAAAAAAAGGATAAAAATGGAAATGAAGTGGAAAATCAATCCCTACTGCGTAAAGTCTCTCAACCAGTAGCTGCTAGTACAGTAGAAATGTACAACGTGCTCATGGCGATGTGCATGACTGCAGTGAGAAAGGCTGTATTGACTTTTGAAGATGCCACTTGTTAACACCAAAATCCTGTGGTACAATGTAGCTGGAAGAAAATCACTCATGAAAATGTGAAATTCATGTGCTGAATGGAGACAGTCATCCACAAAAAACATCCTGCTGTTTGGGTGGACGTGTCCCGGCTGCAGGGACTCCGACAATGCTTGCAAATTTTCCAAGTGAACACGCGCACGCAGGTCTCCCTTAAGTAGGTTTCTAAAGGCTCTACAGCCTCCAAGGGGGGCACACTGTTATTCCTCCAAAGCACTGCCCATGACTAAAAGGCGTCACACACAAGCAAACCACCAAACGCCAGCTCTTACTGAAGTACTCTTCCTGGGGGCCTAATTAAGGGTCGCACATTTCCACTTCCAATTAAGTAAACGTCCATTCATCATCCTCACAGAAAGCTGTATCAGCCAAATGGCTCCAGTCGTGATTCCAAGCTCCCCGATTCGCTGGAATGAAGAAATAAAATGGTTTGTATGCTCAAAATCAAACCATGAAACAAAATAAGTTCCCCTTCGGTGTGTTTCTAACTTTTCAATATGACAGAGTGACATTATCTTGAGATTGTTGTAGACATTACTCCAACATTTACGCTTTTTGATATTTACAGTTTCTGAAATTTCAACACTTCATTAGTCCAAAGTCTGTTGCCTGTTTGTATCAGTATATACACACTATACAGTAAAACACAAAACTATAAGCATTGTTCTCTCCTTTTTTTTTTTTTTTTTTTTTTTTGCTTGCAAGGTTTTGTACAGCCATTTCTGCCAGTGAAGTCTCAAGTGGCTCTGAGTGCAGTGAAAAGTCCTGAGGCGTGGCAGGACTCACCCACGTGTGCACTCTCAGTGCCCCCCCCCCCAAAAAAAAACAAAACCCACCAGTTCATCGGGTGTCTGTGAATTTTCTCAGTCATCCAGGTCGTGGTTTTCCCGAGAAGAGCTGAATGGAGGGCAAGCGGACTTGATTGTAGATACTCGAAGATATTTCATCTCTCATCCAAAAGGCTTCAGTTCTGAGTTCTCACAGAACTGTAAAAGCCTCTTGGATAAGAGGTGAAACGTCCTCAAGTATCTACAATCAAGTCCGCTTGCCCTCAATTCAGCTCTTCTGGAGTCACTAGTTCATCAGGTCATCAGGGCCTCCAGTTAAATGAAGTACTCCTTTCGGTTTTCACAGGAGACGTTCTGGGAGTCAGTCTGGTTGCTGAAAGGAAAATCTGGGCTCTCCTCCCGCTTGACTCCCTTCACATCCTGATTCCGATACGTCTCCTTTCTCCGGTAGAGGAATCTGGCCGTTATCGCCAGGCCAGCCACAATCACAAAGATCACCACCGCTATCACACCTGCAAAGGTAGAGGACATTTACTCTGGCATATTCAGACATTTTTTGTTCAGAGAGGTGTTTCTGTTTTCTAGCCTACATTTATTGATAGAAATGGGTTGGGCAATAATAATAGACACACCTAATGCAATACACTTCAACAGCATCACAAACTACCTCCTCCAAAATGATCATACAGTTATATCAACACTCTAGAACGGTTTCAACACAAAGTGAAAACTATAACCTTCATGAAGGCTGGATTTATTGCAGGACTGTTGTATTTCGCCTGCATCAGTTTTAGCTAGGTGTAAATAATCAACTGGCAACTGACTGCGTATCTGTGATCTGTTCTCGTCCAGAGGGTAGACCAGGTCCATATAAAGTGCTTCCCAAAAACTAAAAAGTTGTCATATTTTCACAAAGTACTGTGTCATGTGCACTGAACATGCGGAGACACAGAACAAGACATTTAACAATGATTTAACAAGCAGTTAACTTAGGCTGTAAAGCTACGTCTTGACCGGAAGCAGCTGGAAAAGCTGCTTAGCTGCTGCTAAGTCTTAGCCCAAACCCAGCTTGACTCTTGGATGTACTGTGGGTCACTTGCTAGCTAACAAGACACCACATGTACAGAAGATCATGTTGGAGATGTGGGAAGACTTATTTTTTACTCCTTTGGCTAAGCTAACTATTTTCTCCTGCTTGAAGTTTTTGCGCTAGCATTGGCCTAGGCTAATTATGTTTTCACCCACAGTAAAGTGCATTTAGGTTATCACTAAATTTTAGATAAATATCTAAAAACATCAGTTAAAAGAACTGTTGCACATACAATCAATGAAACATGCTAATTTATGCTTTTTAGATCACATAGCGTTCATGGAGAACCACGTTCCAGTGTTTAGCTTATTATTTTAGAACTTTTCGTTTACACGTTTTAATTCCACTATCTTCTGGAGAAATCACATATTTTGTTGAAATTTCAGTACCGTATAACGATCAGTTTGCTGGGACTTAAAATCGATCTCGTTGCCTGCTTTTCTGCTTTTGCTTTTTTTGTCAGATTACATGATGGTTTTGTGGTAATGCATTGCCAGCTTTTCAAATCCTTCTGAACATTCATACGCAACAGTTATTTACCTTCGTCAATAAGACAGTCAAACATGTTGTTTTTTGCGGTTGTTTGCCTAACTTAAGCAATTTAAAAATAAGTAAGTTGGTTTTCATATTTAAGTGAAAGGAATGCAGACCAAATGCATCGCAGTAGTTGAGGAAAGAAATCCACAAAAATACCAAAACAACACAGCCTTTTTGGAAAAATGTCATTAATGTTAAGTATTGAAGTATTGAAAACTGGAAAAATACCAATGTGGTTCTACAAACAGACTGAGAGCGTGAGTCCATATTGTAGCTCACGCTGTAGCTCAATTTGATGTGTGTTTGTGTTTTGATGTGTGAGTTTTTCTGAAACTACACGATTTCTGCACCTCTCTTCCTCCTCCGGGGTACGGCAATTCTTCCATCCTGCAGTCTGGTTGTTCTAGTAATCTAACTTTAACGCACAGTGAGCAGAGTTTCACACATTTGGGGCTCTTTGCCTCTGTTCTGCACATTTCATTATCCAGAGAAAGTTTCGTCTAATTGGAATTCCAGAATATAGCCGAAATTAATTTCGCACTATATTACTTTGGTTTTTCAAATTGCCACGCATTTGAAGATAACAGTGTGAAAGTTTCTCCATCAGCAAGTAATTTCAGCAGCGGTTTAATTAGTTCAGCTGCGCTTTTTTGCACTGAGACACAAAGTCACAGAGATTTAATGGACAGTTTTAAATGCCTTTTTACTCTCACTTTTTTTTTCTATCTACGCACTTAAACTGTAGGAACCATTCAATCCACTCTCTGAATCAATCTGACCGGGCAGAAGAGCAAAAAATTTAATGTGCTTTTGAAACAAGATGACACAGGATCCAGTATGGTGAAAGATGCTGAAACAGTTCAGTACCTCCAATCAGAGCCGAGTCAGTCCGGATGGCATTGACTAAAGGTTGACCTGAGCCCACAGAACCAGACTGGTCTACAGCAGAGACAGAGAAAGGTAGGAGAAAAGAAAAAAGGAAGACAGAAGAGGAAAATGGGGGAATAGACAGAGGCATGAACGAAAAACCAAAGGGCTCAAAGAATTAGAAGAGATGTTGTGGAGAAAGACAGAAAAATAGGAATTATTACATGATACAGGAAAAAGGAGAAGAAAACGAGAGAGAATAAATAAAAAATAAACAGGTCAGAGACAAGAGGAGAAATTTAGAGACACGATTACAGTATCTTCATTCAGAGCAGACAGGGAATATAGCAGCAGCTCCCCACAAGAACTCTATTACAGTAACATGAAGACGGATGAGAACAGCACTAGAGGAAAGAAATGCCACTGGAAACTCCCCTCCGTGGTCCAAATTAATTATCTCATCAAGCACATTGTCAGGAGTGTCCTCAACAAGGTGTACATACTTAATGAGCCCATTATACAGTCTGAAAAAGCAGCTCCCACTAAGAACTGATACACACAGAAACAGAAGGGGAAAAGAGGATATGGCATACGCTCACTGATGTCTATGCACATTATTTTAAGGGTGACAGTTCAACATTTAATTTCAGTTTTTTTTTTTTTCTTAGCCTTTTAGCCGACCTGCTATTAAACAATTACTTAAACATAATTTAAAAAGTGTCAGAAACAAAGAGAAGCAAAGAGAAGAGCAGTGACATTTAAAATGAGAGGACAAAAACATCTTTTGAGTATCCTTTTGCTTTTCTTATGCTGGCTGTGTTGCAATTCTTTCCAGTGCATTTTGGGCGTGCAAAAAGGTGCCTTTTTTTTTTTAATCAAACAACTTTACAGCCATGGCCAAATTAAGCTTAAGGGGTCTTAACTGACAAAGCTCAACTCCCCCCACGCCCCCCACCTTCTTACCTGACAGGTGGTGTGTGTTCTCCGCTGCGTGGGGATTGGCTGAAGCCGAGGAGCCACAGTTGGACTGGACTAAAGGTCCGGTGACGACGACGGGGCTGGTGTCCGGGTGGAGCAGAGCAGCTTTCAGAGGCCTGATGGAGTTGAAGTGGACCACCGACAGACAGCCGGTAAAACCCAGAGATGCCAACCTGGCCAGGTCTGGATCCAACTCATCAGAATCTGAAGTGAGAAAAATGAGAGGGAGGTTTTGACCAAATCAACAGTATAAAAAAGAACTTCGTAGTGTGTTTTGTTTTTTGTTTTTTTGTCCTGTATAGTTTAAAAATTGGTCTGATTCTTAAAATAAGCAAAGCCAGATATTTTTCTCTTGTGACAACCATGTCATACACTTTTCAGACTTCTCTCTTGTCACCTCTATCGCTGTAAAACATATTGAATGTCTTACCTTTAAACAAGTAAAATGGTCTAGTGCAAACAAGAGGAGACAGGAAGACAACATATGGTTTTATCACCCTAAAATAAGATATTCTGACTTTTTTGAAACACTTTTTTTGCTGTGGGTTCTCAAAAGCAAAACAAAACTGCGTTAGAAGAGGGAATAATATACTTGAAAAGGACGCTATTTTCAGTTGTCAATAATCATAGAATGAAGTTACAGTTTCTGAGAGGAACAATTGGACGTTTCGGGAAATTTGCTTATTTACCCTCTTGCCAAGAGTTAGATGAGAAGATTGATACCACTTTGGTATGTGTACACTAAATATGAAGCTACAGCCAACAGCTGGTTATCTTAGCTTAGCATAAAAACTAGCCTGGCTATGTCCAAAGTAACAAATCTTCCTACTAGCGCCTCTAACGCTCATGTCATATCTTGTTTGTTGAATCTGTACAAAAAGCAAAGTGTAAAAATGACACATCATGGTTTTATGGGGGTTATTTGTTGGACTATTTCTTGGCCGGGCTAGCTGTTTCCCCTTGTTTCCAGTCTTTATGCTAAGCTACGCTAACTGGCTGCTGGCACTTGCGTCATATTTACTTGACAGACACGAGAGTGGTATTGATCTTCTCATCTTTGTCTTGGCAAGATGGCGAATAACTTTTCAAAATGCACAAGTGCAGTGACCTGCATCATTTTCTGAGCTGAACTGAATTTTCTGAGCAACTTACCCTTTAACCTTTCATTTAGAAGCTGCACTCAACCAGTAGGATGATTTGGCCAAACAAATCATGTCATACACTGACAGGTTCATTGATTCTGCTGCACATTATCCTGTTATCAGACTAGGACAGTAGTGGCAGTGCATTGATTCTAATGATTGGTACACACACATAACCTCACCCTCCCTCGTTCCAGTAGAAAGACTGGCAGTGATTCAGCCTCCAGTCCCCATCTATGACTGCACAAGACCGATGCGTTCTCTCGCCCTCAATCTGTTCATTTGATTGACTTAAATCCCTTCATCATTCACCTCCACTCCTTCACAGCAGTGTAAACAGCAGCTGTGAAAGCCAACATTACCGCTGTAACCAGCTGCATCGGTGTCTGTTCAGACGACTGTGGCTTTACCGGGACACATCTGCACGTTGAGGAGAGCAGCGGGAAACATTACTGCAGCCTGTAGGCTCCTCTCAGCTGATACGCTCCCCACTCCATCACCTCTCTCCCCCTCCCTGTCTCTCTGTATTCCTTCCTGGTTCATTAGTTAGGCTGATGGATGATAGGGTTGGCAGGGAACGACAGAAAATCCACTTTCCTGCTGCTTTTCGGATCCTGATCCGACTCTCTGCCCCTTCTGGTTTGACAGAAGGGAGGACCGGTCGCATGCTGACGTGACGGGGTTAAAACACACTGTGCTACACTAAACTGAGTTACTCACTGAGGATTTACATCCAAAAAGACAAAAGATATTGAGAGAATTTGTATTAGTTACACCAAAAAATGTGTGGTGTTCCTGCCTGACCCATAGATATTGTATTAACATAAAATTTGTATATAAAAGTGCTGTTTTGAACTTCTAAAATTAGATTTTCACATATATGGGTGTTTAAAGGCCCAAACCAAAGGCCAAAATTTGGAAATTAAACTGCCAATGACAATTTTGTACTCAAAAAAAAGAAGATTTGGACAATTTCTACAGACAAAAATGCAAGTAATTACATTTTTCCAGCCTTAGCAGAGTAGAAATCCCAGGAAATGTATAAATGAAAATGCATGCAGGTGTGGAACTGAGTCAAAATCTCCTGAAATCTTTTGAAAAAATAAATAAATGAATGAATAAATCTTAATGTAGTATACCACATGACCAACATACACTTGTGCACGTCTTCTTACACTGAACATGTGTTAAAATATTATCGTAAAGGGCCACTTGAAAAAAAGAAATCCCCACTAACAGATATATTTTGTATATATACCTGACTCGAGTTTTACTGTTGAAAGCCAGTGTGTTTCCTTCTAAATGGACAGCGTGTTACTGTGACTCTGTCTTTTCAGAGAGCCGTGAGTACAGCCTGCGGCCTCTCAGCCCCTCATGTTATTAACAGCTTATATCCCAGTCCGTGTCTGATGGGGCCGCTCAGAGAGCGAACAGGTATAAGTCATGACAGAGCAAATTACCGTCTCACCCCGACTGTTACAAGTCCCTGTCCAGGACTTATATATGATATATGATGTATGATACATATGATATCACGACAACTCATCAATTATGCCTCAAGTCCTTCTAGATTTGTTCTGACAGCTAACTTGAAACAGCCACTGGTCCTGCATAGTTGAAGTAAAATATGCACAAAGTTGGGGGAGAAAATGAGTATTTTTTCTATCAGATTTGCATCCAGGATTCAAATTAGTATTTTGTGTTACTGGTTTATCAGATTTTCACTCATGAAGAATTGCTGGATTTTTTTTTCAATAAAAAAATATGACTATAATGTTATTATAGGGTTTAATAAATCCTCACTGGAGAATGTGGTACCTACGAAATGCCAGCTACAATAACATTTGCTAAGTTTAGGTTGTCTTATTGAGATCTCAGAGGAGACATTTACAGTTCAAATATGCACAGACCCAGAAAATTCACACACACGAGTGTGGTTGTCATCCTGGACTGTCCTGTTTGGACTCCTAATCCCTGAGCCCTGAACTCTTAGTAACTGAAATACAAATATGAGCGAATGCTAATTTATGTGGGTGGATGCATCTTCATGTTAAAGTAGTTCTTATATTTCACCTCACACTTCTTCTTCAGATAATTTGCATAATATCTCAGTCTTGGCGCAAACAGCTGAAGCTACATTTATTTCTTTAACCTTTCCTAAGATGAGTGTCAAATGAGGTCAAACATCTCAGGGCTATTATTCAAATGAGTTTAAGTCTCATCGCTCTCTAACTAAAAAAGCCTTGTCTCTGCGTTTACTGTACTGCCTCCTCACTTACCGTGCACGCTGCCCAACACCAGAGACTTGATGGCGTTAAATTCTCCATCCGATGTCAGGTTGAAGTCCTCTCTGGCATTCTGATTAACCTGAAAGAAGTGAATGATTTCCTAAGTTAATATCCCCCAAAACAAAAAAACAGAAGAGCTCATGAAGGAGTCCAAGATGGGAAGAGTTCAACCTGTGGGTTCAACCTATGGGGGTATAAATGTGCTCCAGAAACATTAGGAATTATTATTATTATTATTATTATTATAATTATTATTATGGGGACACATCCAGTTTTATGTAAATCTATCGGAAATATTTGTTGAGACATCTTTCTCCAGAGCAAACTGTCATCTTATGCCATCACAGCACGCCGCTACAGATAAAATGGTTTGGTATAATGGAAAACGATAAGATGCACCTCATATTTCAACGGAGCCTCACAACACAGTGAATCAGGAGGTTGCACCCATGCAGGATGAGGTCACCTTGTTATTCATCTCCCTGTGTTGATAATTAAACAGACATTCAGGTGACTGGCTCCTGGTTAGATGAAGTTAACCTCATATATCATCGGAGGCTGTTGTTAACAAGATGATAAGAGATTCAGATACGATTAAGAGGCTTCATATTTCATCCGGAGCTGTTTTAGTGTGTAGTTTGTCCCTGGTGCCCTGCTGTGGCTGCATCTAGGACAGCAGCTGCCGGTGGCTGAACTGAGAGCGAAGTGCTGACTAAGGCTGCACCATATAGGGGAATATCGCAATACGTGGAAAAAAAAAAAATGTTCATGTTAGGACAGCTTTACACCTCGTCTACACTGGCTGCGTGGTGAAAGTAGAGAGCAAAACACAAAAGCAGCAGCTGTCAGGCAGGCCAGCATACAGTGCAATGCACAGACCTTCGCCTGAAAGTTGGAATAAAACAGACGTGAAGCCCAAAAAGATTTAGCATTTATACCAGGTATATAAACATTCAATACAGGGTTTACAACACACTATAATGTAGTTGTAAACTTTTATTAATATATTTGTGAACAACTATAGTTCCTCCTGTGGACACCCACAAAGTGGAGGCCGCTGTATAAACAGATAATTAATGACAATTTAGGAAAACACAGTTGTGATACAAAGTATTTTTTCATAGGAGAAGTTATCATCTCAAATAGTGTGGATTAATTAACATTTAAAAATGTCTGCTAACAGGTACATGATGGTGTGTTGTAAACCGTCTATCAAACGTTAGCATACTGCTCAGAGATGCCAAATAGGGAACGTTATATTAAAGTGTTACCAAAGAGGTTTCAGGCCTTTACGTGCCTGGTGTCGGCTGATGTACTGAGTAAAATCGAAGCGTATTGATTCAGTCAGACAGACGCAAGCTACACATGGCCAAAACTGTTCCTGTGTTGACAAGGGGTCAGACACATTCTCATGCTAACAGAATACATCTCTTATCCAAAAAAAAAAAAAAATCATCAAGCAGAACCGTCTCTGTAGTCCATCCAGGAGAGGTTATGTAATGAAGATTCCGCATTTCTTGTCTTTAAATCTGCATTGAGTTATACGTTTGGTGTCATACTTGAAGGAACCGGCTTCATGTAATGTGAAACAGATGCCTGTAGTGCTGAATCCCCTGAATCCAGAGCTCTCGTTTCTTTTAACTTGTTGTTGTTTTGGCTTTGCAGCACCTGTAATGTATGGTTGACTCCCCTGGCTCTCGTAAATTCACCCACAAGCACTGTGGGTGGGTGCTTCTGGCAAATCGGCTTAGACAAGCCCAGCTTAAGGTTCCTGCCCGGCACCAAACAGCGGACAGACAAAGTTAGCGGGTAGCTGGTGAAGTAAGTGGAACATGGTGAACCGCAGCTAAAAAGCCAGATACTTTGTTGAGTTGATGGAGACCAAACCAACGCCGAAAGGAGAGTATAGACTCCAACGTGATTCTCGTGTTACTTTAGTCTACATAATTGTTTGCTAACACATTAGCCACAACAGTTCGGTGAACTGACGCATTTTTCTGAGTGTTTATTCCCCATGTAGTGGTCAAAAAGGCTTAATGCCTTTAACTGAATGAGGTATATAAATTATAAATGTATTAACAGTGTATAAATAATTGCTGTACTGTGTTTTTTTACCTGCACAGACACAGAGTCCGTCAGTCTCCTGACGGTAACAGTGTGTAGTTGTCCGTTGGCCAGGCTCCTAATTCTGCTCCTCAACACTTCTGCTTCCCTGCTGCTGTCCAGCTTGTACCGCACCTCCAGCTCGTCTTCACACAGACAACACGCACAGACACCGACACGCACAACAGATATAAAACCATAGGGTCGCATTTCAGGTGTCACAGAAATGAAAACATTACATTCAGAGCTACACTCTCAAAAGGAAAGATTTCATCTTAAAACATCACCATCATTTCAGACATGCAACTTTCTAGGTAAAGTTTTCCTCCCCTGTAAATGGCCTTGCCAGGCATAATAATCATGGCCAAAAGGATAAACCCATTTTTAATCCTTCAAAGATAAATCTGAATATTTTAAATAAGCGGTTGCTCTATTAATTGAGATTTTTATATGAAGAGGATAAGAGCTAATTCCCTATCAATAACAGAACTAATCTAATTAAATATAATAAATTCTCCAAATATTCAAGACCATTAAGTGCAGACGTAACAAAAGCTCTGTGATGTATTCAGAGTGTTCAGCTAAAAGTAGTTTTTTCACAGCATGCGCTCTATTACTGTAAATAAAAAATAATAAATCATGTATCAACAGTTCCCGATTACAACTCATTAACTGTTTTTCTACAGAGTTACAAAATATGTGGGGGAATTACTGTGGAAGGACCTCCAGATACCTGCTGCCGCGCTGATAACAAATTTATTCTTGGGAAGAGGCGTTAAGTGAAAAGGTTTTGTTTGGGCTGAGGAGGTGTAACTGCAGTCAAGGGGAAAAAGAAATTAGCCATCTCAGGGGGAACAAGTGGAAGCTCTCAGGGATTTAATTGGACACTTCAGTTTAAGAACTTTTAACTGACAACTCCACAGTCAGCACGAAACCTTAATACTCTGCTGTCCATCAGTTTTGAGTCATTAACACCAGAAAAAATCCATTCACAGCTAATCTAGCATCAAAGTGCCAGTTTTATTAGACTCCTGAATGCTGAAAATTTCATTTTGATTTAAAGTGCCTCCTACTACTCTTAAAATCCAAACCCACAACATATATATATATATATATATATATATATATATATATATATATATATATTACAGTGTGTTTTCTGCTGCTTTTTCAGCAGCACGCTGACCTGCCACCCACTAACAGCCCACCAGACACTTTTATTCCCGCAGCATCACTCATCAGGGCGCGCTGGTAAAACCAGTGAACACTTTTTTTTTTTCAGCCAGAAACAAAACATAATAGTTGGCCCAGCTGGACAGATTAAAAGGCAGCCGAGGCTGACGGGGTGAAGCCAGAGAGAGGAAGGATCTGACAGATCCTGATAGATCTGCTAAAGCTGCAGAGCAAAGGACGAGCAGGAAGGAGAGCGGGAGGGCGAAGGAGAGCGGGAGGGCAAAGGAGAGGTCGATAACACGAGAAGATGACAGGGACGGGAGAGAGGATGAGATGAAGAGGGGAGGAGAGGTAGGATGAGAGGCTGGGAGGAGACGTGGGGAGAGGAAAGCAATTGCGAGAAGTTGAGGGAGGAAGGCAAGGAAGGAAATTCATAATCTGAGGTTTGAAAACTGTAGATAAAAAGGAGGGCAGCGACCATGAAAGCAGAACAGAGAGAATGAAGCAAGGCAAAAGGGAGTAATTAAAGGTAAGAATGAGAAAAAAAAGGATGTGAGAAAATTGTAAATAAGGTGAAGAAAGGAGGAGGAGGGATGAGCACAAAACTTGTAGATAAAGAGGAAAGGAGAAACTTTTAGAACAAAAGTTGGTTAAAAAGTATTAAAGTAAATAAAAGCTATCAGGAAAACAAAAAAGAGAGGGGAGGAGGCCAAAAAAAGGGAAGAAGAATTAAATCAAAATGAGCCACTTCACCTTAGGTTTGAAACCAACCAAAGAAACAAACTCCTTCAAAATAAAAGCCTAGTGTCCTCCTCACCGTGCTTGTTGATGAGCAGGGCCAGGTACTCTCTGTAGTAGGAGCTGACGTAGAGCAGCAGAGCCGGACTCTGGTTCGTCCTGAAGCTCAGGGAGACGTTCTCTCCTCTTAGCGTCATGTCAGAATAGATGGAGGACGGCAGGGCGCTGCTGTTCCTGATTAACTCGTATGGCTCTTTGAAGGTGTAGCTGACGGACATCCCTGACTTAAAAATAGCCGACACCTCTGGTGAAAAAGAAAGCACTTTTTTTTTTACAAATATGTTTAATTTTTTCTGAGTAACAGAGTTTTAAGTGTGTCGTTAACGGTTGAATTACAGGATTACATGATGGCCTCAATAAAATGACATAATCTCCAAATGCTAATACAGATTTTGAAAATATACTGAAGCTTTAAATGGCATTTAAACATTTTCCAAACATCACAAACAACTTGAAGTATAGTTTTATACTCATTAATACATATTTATAATAATTTATGTTCACAATTGGTAGTTTTGCAGTAGTTTAAAATTGGTCTTAAAGAATCAACCCCTGTCCAAATGACTGCAAATAAGGATTTTCTTCATTATTCCATTCTTCCATTCATACATTTGTCATCTATACCCACTTATCCTGTGCATGGTCAGGCTGAAATTATAGTTCAAATCATAATGGGTTTTGTCCAAGAAACAGTTCCAGAAACAGAGGAAGGATGGAAATTTCTCATATTTGAGAAGCACATTTTAATGGCTTCACCAATTCTTTGATGATCAAAATTGTCATTGATTAATCTTCTGTTATTTGACTAACTGCTAAAGCATTTACCTGGATTAGAGAATTTGGCATTCTGAGTTTTTATCCTACAAGGACTGCTGAGTTCTTTAATTTTCCAACAGGAAACAGAGATGACTTTTCAAAACCATTAAACAAGGTTAGAGGGAGTCATCTAGATTCATAATGAAATCAAAAACAAAGTAAAAAGTGTATCAACTTGACATGTAAGGTAAAGTAGATTTCAGTATTTGGTGGGAGGAGGATTAAGAGAGTCCTTTTAAAAAAGTAAAGATGGCTGAACTCAATTAAGTTATTGAACTCACGGAAGGAAATAAAGGTCAATGTGATGACGCTTTGTTACGGAGTTAACATCAAACAAATAATACTAAAATAGACACCAACACATTAAACAGACACTCTTCGCATCAAACCTTGTCACATAGTAGCTAAGTACTTGATGAGTGTTGAGGGCAGTAAAAGCAGTAAAAAGTTCTCTGAAATAATATAAATCCTTAAACTTTAGACAACAGCAGATAAACATGCGCAATTAGAGGTTGCCTTTACTCACATTTTTATTTTTATTTCCATATGAGCTTCAAAACATCATCCAATTATAACTGCCTATATCTTCTTATTTTAAGTCAGAAATGATCCTGGGTCGACTTTTTTGTCCTCCTTTTAAAAGGAACGACAAGCTGAGACAGAAAATTAAATCAGCTGTAACCTTGGCAGGTGAGATATTTGAACTAGCTAAAGTAAACGTAAAGCAGAGGCGAGGGGATGGAGGGAGGAAATGACACCGTGGAGCATGTTGTGAAGTGGTTAGACAGGTCTCCTAGAGAGAGGTCAAGGCAGGTGGCACCACTGAAGGGTACTGAACCCCAAAATCCATCTTTTGAATATCAAATACTTTACCATCTTCAGGCTTTAAAAAGTCCCTTTGGCCCTACAAAGTTTTTCTTCTTTTGCCTTTCACAGCTGCTGAATTAGATTTCAATAGAGATCAGGCTCTAACCAATGGGAATGTAAGAAACGGGCACTCTAAGATGCACAAAGATTAACATGTGCCTCAAAATGGTTACGCATGATGAAGATCAAGATAGAAGTTGAGTATTTAGTCAATATTTTGACAACAATATGACAGTTTCAAGCATTTTCAGCATATGGCATTAACAGTGGAGAATTAGGTAATGCTGCAATGGTGGTCAAAGAATTGTCTTTAGGTTTTCTGAAATGCTTTTCCCACCGTGAAAACTTACCACCAGAATCCACTTTCACATCAAAGTGAAGTAACATTCGTGAGAAGTAACCTTACGTTGAATAAGATGACATGAAAGTTCCACTAATCAATATTTTTATTTTAACGATGAATTAAATGACAGTAGTGAAAAATCCTCAGGGAATTATCATGAACTGGAGGTTCATCGAGCTTTTTAGCCTGTTTTAGCTTATTGTTTTGGTTCACGGATACATACAGAGTTCTGGTTCAGTCGCGCCGTATTAATCAACCCATGTTGAGCAGGCACCGGTTTTCTGATAAACCCACTGTACACTACCTACTCATCACCAAACAGAGAGCAAGTGGATCTGGAAGAGCCAGATATTTTTCTTAGGGGTTGGTGGAGTCCAAACCAGAGCTAAAACCAGAGTGAATATTGAACCTACAGTCATCAGTTGGACAAAAACAAATCCTAGTGAATGGTAATCTTTCTTTGTCTTTGGATGGTATGGTCTACGGAACTGTTTGCTGATACATTAGTCATGAAAACTTTATAAGTTGATAATATGTCAGGGCTACAGTATGTGCCTGTGTTTGTTTCGGAGTTTTTCTGCCCAGAAGTGCCAAAACATATTAAAAATAATTAATGCAGCTTTAATTATTTAAAAAATTATAACAAGCTTTTCTACCAAAATAGCCAGTAGAGTCAGTAACTTTACCTGCCTCAAGAAAATTCGACTTATGTGTGTCTCTGTATGCGTGTACCTGTATGGCAGAAGACTCCGGTGTAGGCTGACAGGCCACAGTCACAGTGGAAGCCGTTGACTCTCTCCACACAGCGACCCTGGTTCTGGCAGAGCGAGCCGTAGCTGCTACAGTGACCCGGGCAGCCGGGTCGAACCCCGGGCGTGATCTTCGCCCTCTCCTCCAGGTCCAGGGTGACGCCGTTCAGCTGCAGAGAGCGAATACAGCCCCGAAAGCCCTTCTGCCTGGACGCTGTGCCCCCTGGCAACATAAAAAACATTGCATAGCATTAGGATTACGTTTAATTTTAGACATTGAACTAATGAACACTGCATAAACTGTATTTGTAAGTAGGTGAAATAATCTTATATTTTGATTTAAAATCTACTCTGATTTATTTTGAATTTGAATTGTATTATCTGAGGCTATAAAAGGCTGTTTGACTTAATTCAAGTAAATGTCACTTGCCATGTCTTAATTAGCATTTTTATCTTATTTGGGGTTTTGTTTAGCTACATACAAGGGACATATCCCTCACAGGACCTCCAGTATGGTTTGACAATTATTTTAAACTCTTAAGTTTCAAAACAAAAACATCTTATCAAGTTTTAGTCTTTTGGCTTCAGTCTTTTGTTTGCATTAGTGAATTTTTTTCAACCTATCACTTTCCATTGGTAACAACAGTGCTTCAGATGGTTTATGTCCCATTCAATACAATATAAACCTACAGTCTCAGAATAATCAAGAGACCTAACACATATTGTACGTTTACGGGAATGATTAAACATTTGCCGGGCAAAGACATAATGATGCAAACACTTCATGATAATGGACTAACTTTGAAGTAACTCCATCAGTATAGGTCAAAGTGTCATCATTGGTTGTATTTTCACAATGTCCATTCTTAATAAACAAGACTAAGAGTGTATAGCCTTGCTAGTGGACCTGTGGGGCTGTAGGTACAGCAGTGCTTTCAGCTAAATGCTGATGTTAGCATGCTTAACATTTGTTAATTAATACTAAAGACAAAGTGCAAGGAACACTGATGGTCATTAGGTTTGCAGGTATTTGACCTGGTTTTGACCTGATGACGGTACAAAGTTATCAAAGTTATTAAGATGTATCCTCTAGGGATCATGA
The DNA here is from genome assembly GCF_016859285.1 of Xiphias gladius. Taxonomy (NCBI): domain Eukaryota; kingdom Metazoa; phylum Chordata; class Actinopteri; order Istiophoriformes; family Xiphiidae; genus Xiphias; species Xiphias gladius. The sequence continues at coordinate 24,262,495 of NC_053413.1, read as the reverse complement.
ATATCTGAACCAAATTTTGCCCCAGTCCAATTGAACAGATGTTGAGATATTTCACTAGATGAGTGAAATATCTCTCCCTTTGGCCAGCTGCTGGCGCTACAGGGAGAGTGAAGGAATCAATGAAGTCACTGAGATTCATCCTCTGGAGACTATCCATCCTACAGCTGGCGAAGCATCTCACTCAAAACTAAAAAGGTCAACCTCATGGTGGCGCTAGAGGAAAAAGCCAGGGGATCACAAAAGTCATTCTGAGACATCGTCTGGGAACCATGGCACGCACTCTGTCCTCCTTGTTTACAGGCCTTCTCTCGTTTTTTGTGTCTTGATAAGTCTGTATGTTTTCTTTCCCTCTGTGTTTTAATTTCTTCTCCTCCTGTCATCTACAGCAGATCCACACGTCGCCTCTGCTCCTCAAGAAGCTCCAAACTGACAGCACTTTTCTTATGAAATGAAATGATGAAACAGCAATGAGGCAACAAGCTGTATGTGAAAAAATGACTTTGGGGACATAACTTACAACAACTGTCTGTCAGCCTGTCTAACAGGACACACTGCATACGCTCACTCCGGTAAATCTTCAATACTTCAGTTAATACGCGATGTGGTCAACATCATACATTCTCTCTGAGATGTAACATGGTCCCCTATTGTTTGCTTTGTTCAAACATGACAACCTCCTGGTTCTGCGAAGACCACAGACTGAAAGTCATTGCGCTCAGAGCGCATGTTCAGCAGCTTTTTGCTCTCAGAGTTTGAAGCTGAAACTTCCTCTTGTACAGCAGCAGCAGCAGCAGCAGCAGCAGCAGCAGCTTTTCACACCAATAAATCACTGAGCTCAGTTAGATTCTCCTCTAGGCCTCTTCTCTCTGCTCCGATTTGACTCATGAGTTATTGAACCAGATAAGCAACACAGGATATGAAACTTACCTCAATATTTCAACACAATGAAGAGTAATTGTAATCCTTATTAAGTCAACTGAAAATAATTTTTCAACATTTAGGTGTTAAGACTGACGGAACTATGAATGACTAGAAATGACAAACTGTCCTCCTTGCAATTATTACCCTTTTTTCTCTGCACAATGATTTAGTTTATTATATTATGAAATTCTTTAATCATAATTGTCTCCAAACGGACACCTTCAATAATTGACACCTAAGGGCATTGATAAGCATGTAAACACATTCACTGCACCCTGCACATGTGCAGCTTCATACAGAAATCGTGTGCGACTGAAGTTGACCTCCTCTCAAGCTTTTGTACAATCCCTGAAGATTCTGCTTTGTGGGCTTAAGATATCCAGGTCGCACGTCTAGCCCTAACTCTGAGATCGTGTATTTCAATGTGCAACTAGGTCAAATAAGTGTCGTCTCATAGCATCTGGATATTTAAGCATAAATGATTTTTAAGGTAAAGCAGCCGTGTCTCCTACAAATTACGTTTATATACGATTTGAAGCGATTGAAAACGTAATTGCAAACAGATTACGTTTTCTATTAACGTAATCCTATTTGGCAAGTCGCAAATATGTTGATACTGAATGCATCAGTAAAATGTTCACAGACAATGTATTTGTTTTCTGGGAAAGTATACGATCTTGCAGCACAATATCCACTTGTATTGACTGCAGCATTATCAAACAGTTCTATGGTTATGTTCAGGCACTCACAGCACTTGGTTAAGTTTAGGGGAAAGATCCTGGTCTGCTTTAATAAAGAAAAATTACACGGTGACTGAACATAATCCAACCAGTGATTACGATAACGAAAGTTCAGAAGTATTTAGTATGAATGTAATTTTCTAAGAGACAGGTTTGCTTAAAGACAAGATCTAGCCTCTACTATTTTGGGATTGCTATGTGAACACTTTCGTTTTAGAGACTAAAGACACTATTAAACAGAGTCGCACACTGAAAAATTGTAAACTGGAAATGGTAAAAAATATTAAAAGTTTTTACGTTTAGTAAAGTGTATGGTATGGGCACATGTTTTAATTATTTTAAATCATCAGTTTGGTGTGTTTTCTCAATACTATGATACCCATGAGTCTCAGCTGGCATTGCTATGTAGACAAAGCCAGTCAGAGATGTAAATCAGAGCTGTTGGTAATTCAAACTCTTTGCTATTGCGTTTGGTAACAAAACAGCATGCAACAGTTGCAAAATTCATCCAAAACTGACCCAGAGTCTGAACGTGAACTGACTCAAACAGATAAATGTTTCATCAGGTATCTACAAATTGTAATCTTTAGCAGGCCCTCACGATTAGCAGCGCATACAACAAATTCAACCAGGAGAGTTTCATGCCCATTGAATATATGGAAGCACTCCAACTACTAGGCAAGTAACCTTGTCAATGTAGAAAATGAATCGGACTTCCTACTGCAACCCTTGATGTCCAAATTAAGTCCTCCCAATTCAAAACTCTATGGGAGTAGCACGAAACAGGAAACCTTTAGCTCTATTAGAAACTGTTCTTCAACGTGGCGGCGGTATACAGTATGTGAAAGGAGCGATTCTAGCAGGTACCAGAGAAACATCCCTCTGATCAAAGCAACAAAACAGAAGCGGGAAAAGGTTGTCAGAGAACAAGCCCTTCAAACAGGGAGGCTATCAGAGCAGTGAGAGTTTAACCACACATCCTGCTGTAAAAGTTCAGCTCCAACCAGGATTACAGTTTCTCCACATCAAATGGAGACGCAGCTTACAGGAAACACTTAGAAGAGCATAAGGAGAGATTTAGGACATGGAGATCAAAGAAAACATCAAAGAGTCCAATGCAAATAAACTCCACCTCTGACCAACTGAGCAGAACTATCAGTGGGACCTTCAAGAGAATTTCAGCTCCACGTCAAGCAGTACGTCGTCAGCTCTGACAAGACTATTCCAGTCTCTCCACGGGAGACCTGCATAATGTGTAGTAATGCGCATATGGGACCACTTGGGAGTGAATCGAAAACAATTAGTAAAATGGAGATCAAAGTGATCATCAAGGTGATGCATGTGCACGTCTCGACATCAAGCTCGGAACGCGAACGTAGACAGAATGACTTCAAAACTCAGCAGCTGCTTGAGATTCAGTCACATAACTGACGGTCCGCCCTCGGCTCTGAGAAGGTATTGTCTGACAACGCAGATAGAACCGTATAGGACGGTCTGAGTTTTGAGGCTTATGCATGTACACTGCGAGTACGTACAGTGTGGTTTGCTGATGCTGCACACATGAGAAGTGAAGAACAACATTTCCGTGCATCAGTCGGTGCAGGAAACATAGCGATTCCAGTAAACCCTGGGCTATTTAGATTCTGTGTCTATTCCACCGTCATATGAGGCATTCGTGATGCTGAAATAGAAAAAATACCTTGAAGGAAGAATGCATAAATTATAGCTGTGTCCGAAATCCTTTCCTCCTCCACTCACTCACTACTTCCTAAATATACACTCAATAGTTTATTCAAAAGTGAGCAGTGAACTGAGATTTCCAACACTTATAGATCATCAGTATTTTAATCATCTTTATTTTGCGGCATCACTGCGAGGCGAAGAGTCGTCAAATGGTCGTTTTTACATCTCTAAAATGAGTTTCACTGCGCTGCAGAAAGTAGTGTCCATGCCATGGACGGTACTCCTGTTCTTTTTTTTCCAGGGCACTCTGTATTAGATACATTTACATATTCAGAACTCAGACACTAAAAGCAGTGCAATATACTTATAGTAAATAGGGAGTAATTTCAGACGCAGCCTGTGTATCGTGCATAGTTTGTTTTAAAACGGGAGTTCTCAGCCTTTTTTGCACCACAGATCTTTTCTGTATCAGCAATATTATTGTTGACTAGTGATAATTACTGAGCACAGCTGGTCTTCACCCTATCGGTACGCACACTGGTAGATAAAGAGTTTTTCTTTTTTGGCTTTTTAATTTTGATTGGATAGAAGACAGGAGATATGCAGACAGGAAACGGGGGCAGAGACTCAAGAGCGCGACATGCAACGAAGGTCCTCGCCTGGTACTGAAAGCCCCACTGGAAAATAAAGATTGACAGGTTGAGTTAATCAGTTTTGTGGGTTCACCTAGTTTTGGTTCATCAGGCATGATCTCAGCCTATTTATCCTCACAACACACAAGTAAGCCCCGATACACGTTAGAAACTGACGGAGAGAGAAAGTGTAAGAGACAGAGTGCAATCATAAAAACCAAACAGAAACAAAAACTGAACTATATTTGGTCTGTTTGATTGCACTAAATTCAAAAATTACAAATTGACCTTACACAGCAGCCCACAGGAAGTGTCTGTACATAGATTTTTTGTATTTCTACTGGACAAAGTTCAATGAAATTACAGAAAAAAATGAAAATCCAGAACAGCCTATTAAGTTACTGTAAATAATCAATATTCAGCTTTTATTGCCAAACCATTTTTTTTTCCCTGGCGTTATGGTAGCAAATGTTTGGGCTGCAGTATAGGGTTGGGAACCTCTGGTATGAATAACATAGCGATACCACAGCGTCAAGTCCACTGCAATATGAAGGATTAGTGATGCTGAAATCAAAATATACCTTGAAATATGCTTTTTTTTAAAATTATGTAACTGAACTGTGTTTTACGGCACTGCAGTACAGACTTGTACTGCAGTGCCATACTTGACTTGTTAGGATACTGCTTACAAGGCTCAAGGGAATCTTGAAAATCCTCGTCCAAGTACTTCGTCTACACCAGAGACAGAGACGAGTAAACTGTTTGTATGGGAACATCAGTCGGTAGATAGCGATGCAGCACAAATAAGTGAAGGCTTAACTAGCCAATCAAGGGAAAACAATAGATTGTATACCTTCACAAAAGAAGTCATTTCTGCATTCATCGCATGCTCGCCCAAATTTGGTGTGTATGGATTTTTTAGCACCTACAATACAAACAGCAGGAAAGGAATTGGAAAATGAACAATGCTGTGGATTATAAATCCATACAAGGCAATAACACGGTTTATTAATCAAAACAATGGAATTCACTGCCTCATAAAGCTGGGCAGGATTATCACACATAAATACAGTGTACATTGATATATGGCTTATGAATTTATACAAACCAAAACAACAGCTTATAATTCAAACTAAGGAAGAGTTTGCCTTACAAATCAAGACTTATGACAGTGCATGTCTTAAGATTGTTTATGAAGCCAAGCCAGTGCTGAGAGCTGTGAATCCAAATAACTCAATATTTTGTCTTACATGCAGTCTACAGGGAGTGGATTGTGTGCACATGAATAAACTGTACATAGTAATCCTGCAACAGTCACACAAAAAGCCCCAAACACAAAAATAAGAAACATTTTCCTGAGCACCCTTCCAATTTTATACGTAAAGACCTTTTTACATGTCAAGAGGGACACAACGCAGCCTGCGTAAACACTTAGATCATTTCTTCCGAGGCTCTGGAAGGAGTTTAGTCAAGTTTGAGAAAATTACATGAGTGAAATTCTGTAAGTGCTATGCGAAGGCACCTGGACTTGCTTGAAGTTCTTGAAGACGTTTGGCCTCTCATCCGAAAGGTGAGGATAACCTCCCCAGAGGATGAATTACCTGGAGCTCCCAACTAGTCAGGTAGAACTGAAGAAGCTTTTCGGATGAGAGGCGAACGGTCTTCAAGACCTTCAAGCAAGTCCAGTTGCCTTCGTATTGCACTTACAGAAGACCATGACCCGGATGACTGAGAATCTTCACAGAGACGTGAGTGACATCAAGCATGCATCTTGTCTTGGGTTAAAAAAAATTATGATTTTTTAAGACAAAGCTTGAGTTACAAGCTGGAGGAATGGAGTTTGAAAGACAAGAATGTCAGGGTGGGCCTTATGAAAGTTATCATCAGAGTTTTTGGGGCTTGACCCAAACTAAGGACAAGATGCCAAAACGTCCCTTCCTCTGCTGCATCCTATTTGGACTATTGACCACTGCTTTTTTAATATTCCTCATGAATCCCTCAACTCATCTCCACTGTAGCTGTCCCCTCCATCCTGAACTCCTTCCCCCAAATAACCGTGATTGCTCCAAATCTTGCTATGTTCAAAAAGTCTCTAAAAAAAAGTTACACTTTAAAACTGCCTTTAATATTTCATTTAATGTGTTATGCCACAGTGCAGTTCTGCACTTGTTTTCGGGGTTTGTTTACATGTTTTTTGTTGGTTTTTTTTTACCTAAATTGTCATGTAAAGTTCCTTGAGTACAGTATCTACAGATGTACTCCATAAAGAAATTATTATTAAAAATGGAAGTGTAAGGTTCAATTCAGCTGCATTTCAGGGGAAATGTTCACATTTTAGTCCAATGTTTTTATCTAAAAGTTGTAGTTATGAGGTACCAACTAAATAAGGATGTTACGGGGTTTGGTTTAAGGAATGTGTATATAACCTTTCCAGATAGTATGTTAAGTAATTACACTTAAAGCCCCTGAAAATGTAAGTATTTCTTATAACCTTAAATATTTATGACTAAATATGCGACAATCAAAGTTCAATTTCAGAAAGTTTCACTCAAAAACTCAAGTGATCACCTGATGGACAACATACGCAAACAGCTCCACAACTGCCATCAGATTTTGATTCCAATAATATATTGAAAAGAGCACAAACACAAACCAAAGTGCAGACATCAGTAAAATTCTGAAAAGAGTCCTTTCATGAAATGAGTTCTTTTATTATTGATATTTGTTTGCAATGAAGTGTTATCAAATTGTGAGATTTCTACTTTTAGTGATTACTTACTGCAACCAAAAGATCTGCAGAGCTTTTTCAGCATTAGTTTGTTTAAAGATAACTAATCTTCTTAAATATTTATGGGAGGCCTTATTTGCAATTAAATTACAAATTGGTCTATTCAAGCAAAACCAGGGTTGTTGGTGCTTCTTAATTACTCACACAGTGTCACAGTGCCTTATTTCCACATTTAGCTGATGCTCAGCAGGTACATTCAGGGTTTAGTGTCTTACTCAAGGACACTATAACAAAACAGAAGTGCTGCTGAGGGATGCATTAGCTGTTACAGGGATCAAACCTGTGACTATCTTTTGGCTTCTCCATAAACCTGGATCGCAGTGCTGCTGCAGTCACTCGCTCTTCTCAAATCAAGTCAGGGCGTTGTACTACAAACATCCAAACCAGTCTGGGAGTAAATATCAGCACATTTCCATTCCGATATATAAACCCATTAGGCTTATTCCACTACACCGTGCTGATAATTCAGAGGTAAACGTATACGAGTTTAAGCTGATGGTGGTGACCTGCTGGCTATTCAAAGCGGATTATCGGATAAACTTATTCATCCAATCAATATGCACCTCGATTCCCCTGCTGCTGCTGCTGCTGCCGCCGCTGCCGCCGCCGCCACCACCACCACCACCGCCGCCGCCTTTGTCCAATCTCATCACTGTTTGTTGGTTTGTTTTTTTTTGGTTTGTGTGTTTTCTGATATGAAGTGACATACATAATATTTACAGAATGATAAATCCCGATAATAAGTGATGGATTTTCATTACCCCCCCACCGCAGTTCTACACAGAGACTCAGAGGTTGAGTAGAGAATGAGACTTGTAGAACTGAACCGATGAAGCTGAGATGAACAGAGGTGCAGTATTGATGAAGCTGGTAGTTAGGTACTCTCAGTGTGCAGTGTGTTGATCACATGGCTGCTAGTGAAAAATTTACAGGTTCAGATTCCTTTACAGATTATTTAAAGACCCTCGCTGCAAGAAATCACATCGCACGCTACACTATAAATGAGCGCTCCCTGCTGCATGTTTATTTATTGAATGTGATTATGTCTCAGTGGTCGGAAACCATCGACTCAGCCCGTTCACATCCAGTGGTGCTGAGCAGCTGGTGGCGCTTGGCCAATAGCAGTGTAGCACTTTGTGACAGAATATTACTTCTTCAGCACGTAGGATTAGAGGGCGTCAGACTTGCTACAGTCTCGGGGCTTGGATCTCAGTCTATCAGGAGTTTATACTAAAAGGCTAGATGTGCAGACTCAGCGCCTTTCATGTCCAATACTGCTTAGAAGACAACAGGATTTAGCCAAAAGGAGATTAGCAGTTGTGAAAAAAAGAGAGAATATTTTTAGCCCTTTTCTGAGGATTTAATCCCATCCTGACAGGGAGACACAGAACAATCAAGGATCACGTCCTGGACTAGCTGCTACTGATCTCTCAACTTTACTTTTTCACTCAGATTTGGCCCTAAAGGAAGAGGAGCAGTGCCAGTCTCCCTATATAGACATGAAAGACATTTATCACCTTTCAGTGGGAAGTTTGAAACAGCAGCCGGAGTTGGATCTTTTCTCCTCTGTAAATCCAAACAGCAGCACCTGCGCAAGTGATAAACTACACTAAAAATTATTCCTGTCTCAGTTAATATCTTCACCTGAAATTATCATGCAGGAGTGTAACTATGGAGTATATCCAGTAGAGCCTGTAAAGGTAGCTTGTTTTTTTTTTTTTAAGATATTAGATATTAAATCTAAACCTAGTCAGGTGATTTTATAAGTATAAAAGAAAACAACTACAGGAGTAGTTAAATAATGGAAACAACTGTCACAATCCCTCACAACGGGACTCTTACCAACATGGACAGAACCACACAAATGACCAGTGAAGTAATTCTACTCTTCTGACAACAAAAATGGCACATTATGACCTTAAGCCATAGAATTTCATGTTGTATTGTTCGGTTTTCTGTCTCTGCAAGGTCAAACAGATTTATAAATAATTGCAGGAAATATGCTCCTAGGCACGGATGGATAATTTAGCTCCTACGCAGATGAACTGTTCTGTACCTCTACCAAAGGAACCACAAACAGCTCTGAACAGTACAATGTTTTATACATTGGGAATCTGATGTGAACTACAGTGGGAGGCGGAGAGTTATACCGCTGGGACCGGGAAAAAAAAAAAAAAAAAAAAAATCTGACTAAAAGCTGCCGACGTCAGGAGGAGCTGCAGAGACAAAAACCCTGAGCTACCAATTCACCGGAGACTGAAGCAAACACTGTATGAGAAGATACACTTTATACTGTTTAGGGACCAAAGTAGAGTGTGTGGGAGACATATAGAGGAACAGACGTGTGCTACAGACAAGAAGCCGGCCAAGCCACCAACACCTCTACTAATGAGGGAAATGTTCACTGTCCGCACGTAATTCCTCCTCACCTATGAACAGCTGGCTGTTGAGCTGCAGGTGGACGTGTCCTTCAGCAGGAGCCTCCTGCGTGGCGGCAGGAAGCTCGTCCAGTCGAAGCGACGCCTCCTTGACGTTCCGCTCGGCTCGGACCCGATGCCACCGGTTGTCGTCCAGCGGGACGCTCGACCCCACGCGCACCTCCAGCGGGCCGTTACCCACATCGAAGGAGAAAAGCACCTGAGTGGAGGCTGGGAGGAGGGTTGTGTTTTTTGAGAACGGTGGGGACAAAGGGGGGGAAACAAAGCGTGCACGAAGTGAGAACCAAATGATGCTGTTTTTACCGTTATTGACAAAATAAACAAAACGTTTGAAGAAGAAATGTTTGGTTCAATGAGGTCATCTAGAGACTCAGATTGACACGTAGCTATAAGCAGAATTATACTGATGATTTCCTGATATCAACATTTAATTATTCTGTACAACTGACCTCCAGCTTTACAGAGGTGCTTTCTTTTTTAGTAGAAGACGATCTAAAAAGCCCTCAATTAAAAAATGCCCCATACTTCCTTAAGAAACTTCTTCTCAACTTCTCTCTTGAAATGCACAGGCAACATATTAGATATCGTGGTCTTAATAACTAGCCTTCACACCTCCTACAGCGTTCATTTATTAGCACACGAGCTTGGTGATGTAAGGGGTTACTTGCGGGTTGTGAAGCTGCCATTAGTTGTGGCTAGTTTTGTGTATGCTGATACTGAGAATATTGAGCCGGAGCTGAACAGTCCTACCCACATTTCAAGCGGTCTGCTCTGCTCAGAAAAAAAATTCCTCTTATGCTCTTTCCAACAAACGGAGAGGATCTTGGAGAGTGTGTCTGTGTTTCCGAAACAAACCCTCATCCTTCATGTTTTGGATGGAGGAGATGTATTACTCTGGGAGCACGGATCAAGATGAAACAACAGCCCAGCTTCCTACGGTAACTTCATTTAGCAATTGTTCTCAGGCGAGAAAAGAGAGGAGGAGAGAGGCTGCTGTTGCAGCAGTGTCCCTGTATTAGATTCTGTGTGTGGCCCTTCGAATCTCACCTATACGAAAATGCAAAACGCAGCACAAACACAGCAGCTGGGGCTAAACTGGCGAAACAGGCCCATTGAGCTTCAAAAAGCGAATGACTCTAATAACCGATTCAAGGCATCTATACAAGACTTCCTAAACACAACACCGTGTCTGCTGGTAAATGGGTATCTCATACGCTGCTGCACTATTGTCATATCCATAAGCATAGTAAAGAACACCCCTGGGTGTTCTTTTATGTATGTATGCCATATTTCAAATGACACCGAAGCACAGAGGGCTGTAAATGTACTCCACGTACCCAGCCACAGTGTTGTGGTACCCATAAAGTAAAATAATGCCCTCTCGGTTATTGCTTTCATATTCTAAATGACACACAACGTGGGCGATAGCTAGAGAGCTAAGTAGAATTCGGAGAGCTGAAACAGAAAATATTGTTCAAACCACAGAAAGCTGAAGTGAAGGAAAGTGGATCTTTATAGTCTGAACCATTATTGAAGCAAAGCAAAATAAACTTCTTGTACGTGCAGGTTACCGATTCACTTTTGCAGCACGTAACTCCCCCTAAAACCACGGAGTGTAATTTTCACATTTCTTTTTCTGTTTGGGTTCAACAAAAAAAGAAACCTCATGTTAATTGGTTTGCCTTAGACACTGGTCGACATGTTTTCTCACTTTGGACAGAGTCTGTCTATACAGTCTTGATGCTAAAATGCTCTGACTCCAGGGTTGCATTTAACAGGCAGACATGAGATTGGCAATAATCTTCTTATCTCACTCTTGGAAACAAAGCAAATACTTGTATTTCTCAAAATAATGAATTATTCCTTCATAGATTTGAAGTGTAGAAAGAGCACCACTTCCTCAAACTAAGGTAGCCTTAGAGCTTAGGCTGCCTTGCAACCCTAAAATTAACAATCTGTTTTCTTTACATATACTATATAACCAAAAATATGTGGGAACTACTCTACTTCTGGGGCTATGTATTATGCTGTAGGTTAGGCTCCAGTACCAATGAAGAGAAATCCTAACGGCCCTGAAATCCAATATTCTCAATCAGCTCCCTCTTCTGAGTGATGGGGTCCCACATTCACCCACTATCTTGACCAGTTTTGGTTATTTCACATGAAAGAGTTGTGTATTTTTTATTTTTTCTCCGTGATTTTCTCACTGGTTTGAAGTGGGCGTGGCTCAGTTGGAATGAAGCGATGTCGTTTATGTCTGTGCTTTTGAATCAAAACGTGTTGTGAAGTTGTCTGCTTGCGTCGCCAGCACTGTCAAACAAATTTGATCAAACTGCACCTACACAGTTCTGAGGAAGGGGATTAGCTGAGTTTTTGACCCTCAAACCCTTAATAATAACAACTAAGGATGTTTCTTTCTTGAATGCTTCACTTAATTTTTATTTTAATTGAGTCCTGAATATCAATGTCAAAGAGAAATACAGAAGATTTATGATCGGGGCTTTGATGCTACAGTACACGATGATATTTTAGACACAGCAGTCTGTGTTTTTCTTCCTTTTCCTATTTAAACATCACAGTGCTCCTGTTTGCAAAGCCAGGTCCATAAAATAATGCTGGTGTGGAAGAACCTGACTGTACTGCACAGAGCACCGACCTCAACCCCACCCAGCTCCTTTGGGATGAGGTGGAACGCCGACTGCGAGCAAAGCTCCAAAACTTTGTGGCAAGGCCAGAGGAGCGAAGGTTGTCATATGGTTTAAGACTGAGGTGTTGAACAATTACATATGAGTGTAATGTTCAGGTGTCATGTGATTAAGATCCACTAAGAAACTGTGCATTTAAACTTTGTGTGACAGCTAAAGTGGGGACAGAAAGGTCAAGACAACTGAGTTCAACCAAACTAAAATAAACCGCACTCTCCCTACAGGATAGTTGGATACAGATTAAGCCTGAAACCTCACACGGTTTTACACAGATCCAGATCAAGACTTTGACTTCCAGGTTTCACCGACACGTCACAAATCCAGATTACATCTTTACCCTCGAGCTCCTACTCACAGCTGAGTTCGATCCGGATGAAGTCTTTGATGCCCAGGTTCTCCAGGAACACACCCGAGGAGGCCGTGGTTTTGAACAGGAAGGAGATGTCCGCGCTCAGCTCTCCGTGGAAGGTGGGGAAGTGGAGGTACGACGTCTCCTTGTCGAAAAAGGCAGCGTTCCAGAAGTTCTCTGAAAAACACAATGAAAACTCACAGTCAAGAACTTTAAATGGGAATCACGTAGGGAACAAATGAACAACTGTGTTCAGCTAATGAGCTTACAAAAGGGTATGATTTCTGTTACGTGGCCTTGTTTGATTAATCATACTAAACATTTATTTATCTATCTACTTGGGTAGATATAACTGGCAGTAATTACAATAAATCGAAAGGAGGAATAGCAGCATGCTGCTTTGATTTACCTTGTAACGCATTGAATGAGAAGCAAGTATTAGAGTGTGAAAACTTAAAAGGGAATATACATGAATATACATATTATACATATATGATATAACCTTCTGGATGTGGAGGTACACGACACAGAAGGATTCATTTATCACATAACTGGCAGGTGGAATAAAATATGAAAGGCATGATACTGCATTTCCATATCAATAACAGGCCTGAGACAATTAGTCTCTCAGAAATAATGAGTTATTATTACAAATTTGCTGGTTGACAAAAATTGCAAGCTGATTGGTTGATTTGTTTGGATTTACCTATTGAAATAAAAATGTCAGTTTGAGTCGTTATGTCAGTTGGACAAAACGGAAGAAGAAGAAACAGGTGAGATTTCTGTCATCTCTCCATTAAGTGTAACCAGGCAACCGCAGCTGGACTTACTGTCTCCATGACAACGAAGTGGTCCCACCCTGTAGGCAGCCTCTGACCCTGGCCTCCGGATGTCACCCAGCACCAGAGACCTGACTGGGAGGCTCTCCTTATGGGTGAGCAGGCCTGAGTCTTCAGCCCTGCAGGAGGAGGAGGAGGGTAGAGATAAAGATGAAGAAGGAGAACAAGGAGCGGCGGGGAAGAGGTTTAAAAGAAGATGAAGAGGAAGGAAGTAAAAGAAGGAAAGATGTAACGAAGGTGGAGGAAAAGGAGAAAGTGGAAGGCAGAGAGGGAAAGGAATAAAGTGGGGGAGGGGAGACGATGGGGAGGAGAGAGAAGAGAAAGATTAGCAAAAAGGAAGAGAAGGAATAGGAGGCGTTTAAGACGAAGGTGTGACAGAGGAAGAAGTAAAGGGAGAAAAAATAACGGGGAGATTAGGGAGGAGGAGAAGAATTAGTTAGTAGAGAATAAAAAAGAATGAGAAAGAGGGAAGAAGAACGGTGGTTGCAAAGGGGGAAGAGATGGTGAAGATGAAGACAAAGAATCATGAGGAAAGTGGGAAGAGAGGAAGAAGGAGGAGGAGAAATCACGAGGGAGGAGGAGTAAGAGGAGGGAAAGATGAAAAAGAGGGGAAAAGAAGAAGGAGGGAGAAAAGGAAGAGGAAGGATGAAAAACAGGTGAAAAGATAAAGGGATGAAGAAAGAAGATGGAGAAGAAGGAGGGGGAGAAAGAAGGGAAACAATAGAGGTAGGAGGAAGAAGAGGGATAATGGGAAGAGTTTAATAAAACGGAAAAAGGAAGATGCAAAGATGGAGAGGGAGATGGAGAGAAAGAAGCAGAAAGTGAGAAGGAGGAGGAGAAGGAATACAAGGACATGGAGGAGTCGAGTGGAGGAGATAGGAGTAAGAAAAGAAGCAAAAAGGAAAGACATTTGAAGGAAGAGAAGGAGAAGAATTAAGAGGTGGAAAAGAAAAGAAAGTTGGGAAAATATTGCAAAAGAAGACATGAAAGAGGAGAGGAGAACATTCGAGTGAAGAAACAGAAGGAGGAGGTGTGGAAACAGAAGAAGCTGGAGGACAAGAAGATGAGAAAATATTACAATAAACAAAAAGGTAAAGAACTTTTGACTGGATTGTCAACTCTGAAATAAATGCTTATAATTAGGTCAATCTGTCAAGATGACACAACCTGTTCATCTTCTCAGACAATCTATCAAGAGGACATATTAAAGGTGAGTAAGAATGCATCAGTGTCCATCCAGACACTCGATACTATCATCTCAGTCAACGTCTGCGGCAGCCATTTCCAAAAGTACCCTCCAGAAAGACAGCTGAGTGAGCAGCTCCGTCCATTTACACCCATGTTCAGCTTTACGCGCTCCTGATCTTCATATCTGTCTCGCTGTCCGCTGAGAATTTCTCCAGGACAGGAGGTAAGTGGCGTATTCTCGCAGCAGCGTGAGAATCGGATGGATGGTCTTTAAAATCAGTGTTTGGACCCACAGATGATGATGAGGAGGAGGGAACTGAGATGTGAAGTGTGATGTGAAGATAGCAAGATTGGTCAGGACACGGCAAATGGTCTAAAAGTTTTTTCCCCGTACATTTTTTTTGCCATAGTTGAGTCGGTTTTATGTGAAACTTTTTTTAAGTTTAAACTATGTTAAAATTTAAAAAAAGATGGTTTGAGAGGATGGTAAAGGACATTAGTCCATGTTAGTGTCATTACAGTTATATCATAACAAGCTCTAATATACTGTAAGTCTGATTCAACATTTAACATATTTCTGTATCATTTTTAAGACTTGTTGTTCTTACAGTTCAGCAGTAATTGTTTGCCTTCTCTTTCCTCTGTGTACCTCTGTCTACCTCTGGTTTTATTGTACTTTTTCATTCTTTTTCTTTTGTTGCTATTGCACGTTCTTGTATTTTATTTACTGTATTCATCTTTACACTGAGTTTAACTGTAATACCCTCTGATAAGACCCGCTGCCCCAAAAGTATCGTTATAGGCAATTAAGTTTGATTTTTTTTTTTCTTTGTATGCACTGCAGCTAAATTAAATAATAAAAAAAACAAACAAAAAAAAAAAAAAAACAGAAAGCAGAGCGTAAAAGAGAGGACATACATCTGCTGATATACTGATTTGCAGAGAGGGGGGGTCTCATCAGTGAAATCACTTGTTGAGGTGATAAATAAAAACCTGCATGTGGTGGCCATGAATAATGCATAGAGCAAAACCTACATCCAGAAAATGACCGTAGAGTAGAAGCAACATAGTTGTCAACATTAAGTTTCACAAACGTCGGAATGATTGCAGGACTGTTGTCCTGGATTGCACTGTAAGGTAAAGGGGGGTATTTCCACTCAGTGTAAGTAAACAGACATGCATCAGACTTCACACTTGAATGGCCACCTACCAACCCGAATAAAGATATAAGGAAGAACAAACTAGCATCAAAGCTAGGTCATTTATAAAGGTCAGTACCACTCCATGCGGTCGGCGTCACAGTTGCAGTAGTGTTGCGGGTCCACACAGTCGCCCTGCAGGCCGCAGGCACACTGCCGGCTGCCCGGTTGAGCTCCGCCCCAGTAGGTCTGGAGACGACCGGGGCCGGGACCGCCGAGCCACCAGCTGAGCGGAGATCCCTCTGGAACACACACACACACACACACACACACACACACACCCTTCACTTTCCTGAACGTGTCTCACAATATTCCCATTTTAGGTGTGGAAACCTCTTGTTTCATCTAGTTGAGCTTGTGACAACACTAACTCTTTTTTTCTCTTTCTTCAAGGAGCTCAGAAAGCAAATCATTGTCAAACAGTATGTTCTGTCACGAGACATCCAATTATTTCCTTTAGAGCTGAGCCAAAAAATCTGAGCCGTATGTGGGTCAAAAAGTCATCAGAATTAAAGTTAGATTAACCACCCCACCAGCTATTGCTGGGTTATCAAAAGTCATATTCCTCAAAGCGAAATTGAAGAAGAGGGTATTACAGCCATAAAAATTTCCCAATTTCTCTGCATCTTTTTTCTCAAAGATTTTATCCCCAAAAGTGACGACGGGGTAATGGCTGCATAGATTGTTTTACTTATACCAAAGCAACAAAAGGTTATCTGAGGGATGCAGATCCTTTTTAATGGTCCACTCCTCAGAAAACTACACAGAACTGCAGCCTCTCGCACCCGTCGAAAATCAACAAAGACGCTCACAGTAAATAAAAGTTGGAAAAACTGTGTGCCGTAATGTGTCCTAAGACGAAATGGGTTGCAAGAAAATAGCCGAGTGCTGTATGGAAAGAATCTCCATCTCTCAGCCTCCCAAGATCAATCCAGCGTTTGAAGTAGAGGGTTGTTTGCCAGCTCCTGCCCCTGACACTGAATATATCATTTTGGATGGAAGGTGATGATAGTATATCGTGAAAAAGTATTTCACATTCTGAGAGTGTGTAGGGGGAGAGGATGGAGAGAAGGTGATTGGAAGGTCTCTGTTGAGTCAGCGCTTCTTTATTTTCCCGGAGAGCAGCAGAGAGTTTATAATGGAACTTCTATTTCTCTACCCATTCTTCCTTTTCTTCCACTTTCACTATTTCCATCCATCATTTTATTACCCAGCCCTAAAAACGTCGCTTCACCGCTCACCCTTCTGTCTTATATAATCTTTGGCGAACCACAGGAGTTTGAAGGAGTATCCTTGCAATCAATAGTTGTATTGACGTCCACTGGGCAACTGGCAATCAAAAGAATGCTTGATATATGACTTAAAATGTTTAAGTCATATATCATTATCTAAGTTGTGGTTGATTAACTTTAGCCATGCTAGTGCTATGTCTCCATGGATGGCGATGTCAGTCTGTCAATCAATCATTTTGACAACTATTGGATGGACTGACATGGTATTTGGTACAGATGTCCAAGGTGCCCAGCAGATGATAGCTAATGACTTTGGTGGTGCCTCACCATTTATTATTTCGCGCCACCAGCAGGTCTTTACTTTTCCTGTGAAAAATTTCATCATCTACTACTTCAGAGGGACTGGCACCGAAGTTCTGGACAGACATTCATGGTTGGTTCCCAGAGGATGTATTCGACTGACTTTTCCTATAACACTACCATGAGGTTGACATTTGTGGGTTTCAGTGGAACTATTGGATGGATTGCCATGACATTTGGTACACAAATTCATGTACCCTTCAGGGTGACTTTTAATAAATTCGATGATGCTCTCACTTTTCCTCTAGCGCCACAATCGGTTCAGAATTTTAATTTATCCAGTACTTTGGTTCATGACCAAATACCTGCAAAACTGATGACATTTCCCTGCGTTAAAGCAGCACAGGGGGGCTGTTAGGGGGCACAGGGGGTATAAGGTACAGTTGAGACATTGACATACAATCCAGAAAGTACAACAGGAGAAACAGATTATGCATTTAAAGGTCTATAAGACGTGAAAGCACTGCCTAACAGTTATAATACCCACATAAAGGATTTCACAGCTCTGAAAAGTTATCACAGCAGCAACTATTTCATCATTTGGATGACGTGGCATTGTGTCACAGCAAAAGTTGAGCCAAGTTCAACTCTTTTGCCGGACGACTCTGTTGTTCTCCCAAAGCTGCGGCGACGGACTGGCTCCATTCAAACATATTACAGGGGTGAGTTTTTTTCACGCAGGCCAAAGTCAGTTTGAATGTGGCCTTAGTCTTGTTTCTGTCTATCGATTAATCAATTACCCGATGAGTTGTTTCAGCACCACTGTATGCTGCACATAACTATTAAAAACTGGGTTTTACTACACTGAATGTGATGCTCTGCTGTTGTTGTTCTTGTGTAGACTTTGAAAGTGTTCGCTAGATTCACTGCTACCAAGACAAATTCAATGCAACCTGGTGATTAAAGTGATTCTCATTCTTTATCGATCACTCACCAACCCTGAGTCGATACAAGCACAAGAAAACACTACTAGACAAAGAAAACACTAATCTAACTCAACAGTCATTCCAAAAGGAGGAAGCATAAACAAATCCTGAACGATCAACTTGTCCGAATCATGTGTGAAAGTTTGAAGCAAGGAACGTAATGATTTTGTTCTTTCTGGATGAGAGTGAGAATAACAGTTGGAGATCGCCAGCTGAAGAGAGCCTGCTTAACCAAGCGTTCATTGACTTTTACTTAACCCAACAATTCAAGTCAAGAAGAAGTTCTTGTTTACAGTCTTTTCTTTAATTTAATTTGATTTAAACTGGCACTTGAGGGGTATTGAGGGAAAAGGAAAGAAATAGGATTAATAGATTAAAAGGATTAAGATTAGATACGATTTTTAAAAAGTGAGATCTACTTTTGAATTATTAAAGTATAATCACAAACACAGAATCAAAAACAAAAAAAATTTAACTTTGACTCCATTAATGTAGATTATTTAGGTTCTTCACTGATAAATTTTTTAAGAAGTTGACTTCAGAATGCTTCGTATTCTCTACATGTTTCTGAGATTTCTGTGACTGAAAAATTAAAATGTAATAAAAACAGTGCAGTGTGAAATGAGAAACTAGTTCACTGGCTTTGTTTATCTCTCTTGGCCCCGCTGCTCGACAGTGGAGCAGAGAGCGTAGTAAAGTTCAGATGTGAAGCCAGCCGATGACCAGCAGACTTCAGATTAGAAAAAGAGAGCTTAAAGTTGCAAGTTTGAATCCCTGGCTTGGAAAATATCTTAGCTGTTCCAGGCGAGCTGTTCCACGACTGACAGCATTAGACAAGTTGAAACTAGAAATCCCCCCAATTATGCCTAAATATATGAGGACCTGACCTGGATAAACAAACAGGCCTCACCTGGCGTGTTGAGGAGGCGGGACTTCCTGCAGTGGTAGGACAGCTCCTGTTCGCAGTGCTGTGATTGGCTGGTAATGGCCAACAGTTGTTCCTCCTCAGTCGAGTAGTCAAAGTGAACTAATTGCTGGCTGACACCTGGAGAGGGTCGGACTCTGGTCAGCTCTGTGTTGTTGTGCTGGATCACCATCCACGTGTTCTCCTCTGGTGGGAATACACAGATAGAGCTGATATGAATTACCATTAAATTTCCATAAACCGTTTTTCCTGGAATATGTATACAAGTAATATGTGTACCACATACATGATGATAGATGGCATTTCTGTGTAGAGGAAATGTGAAAATAACAACATATGGCATGCCTAGCTGAGACATGAAGTGACCGTAAACCTGTTAATAAAGGGAGTGAAAACCGAGCAAAAGCAGCCTTTCAAATTTCAAAAGGTTTTGATCAACATTTGTTTTATATACTGTATGTTCTCGTTTCTCATTGTTATCTTTATTTATATATACAGTATGCACTGTACCTTTAAGACTGGCTATTGCAATGAGAGCTGTTACCTATTCATACAATTAAAACATACTTGAACTTGAGCGTGAACTTGAAACAGACAAAGAGAAAAACTGAGAGTGACGAGAGAAAGAAACGGAAATCAAGAAAATAGAGATCGGCGGGAAAAAAAGATAATATCAGCACTATTTAGATATAAGTATTTGAATTATACGTATGAAGCAGTAAGACAGAAAGAGGAAGTTTGTCATCATAATTAACGTTTATATGATTGTACAAATGAAATGAAGGAATGATTGAGGTAGAGAAGGAAAGAAAGAAAGAAGGCAGATGGAAGATAAAGTGGACTAGAGCAATCAGGATCAGGATCAGAGTGATGATGGGCGGATGAAGGGGAGTGAAAGTGTGTGGGTGTGCATGTCACCTGTCATGTTGCAGTAGACCAGTTGTGGTTTGACTGGCCCGCTGCCGTCCACGTCGATGTAGAAATGTCCCGACGCGTTGCCGTTGTGTTTGTACGCCTCGCAGGACTGTTCGTACACAGCTGGGGGGAAAGTAATGGGATCGACATCAACATCAACACATCAGCTGGCGAACAGGAGCTGCGGGGGGGGGGGTTTAGATCACACGCTGTGGACTGTGGATTTATGGGTCCTTCTTCATACATATGTATCACCGCTGAATCATCAGCAGAGTGAAGAGAATCACCTGAGGTTCTATTTTTTATAGCAGTGTCCCATAAAGTCAAGATCAGTCCAGCTGGGGAGGACAGTAATGACTGATGGGAATACAAAGACTGAATGAATAAAACGTAGACCTTTATCAGCCCTGCCTCTTCCTCTCTATCTCTACAGGTCTTCCTCTCTCTCCTTCCTCTGCAGTCAAATAATCGGAGCGTTCAAGTCAGATCCATATCTAAAGGTTCCCACACTCTGCTCACCTGTTCATCTCTCTCACTCTCCGCAGCCAAAGGCCTTTTATTCACAGCGTCGCCCAAGTGTGGCTAGAAAGAGGCTTTCATGGAGACATCAGTAATAAAAACGAGACCAGAGGTGGAGTGTGTGGGAAACTCTCCTCTTTTGGTCTCGAGGATTTGGCTCGAAGGGAACTGGCAGAGAACCAGTAAATCCCACCAATAAGCTCACCTTACCTCCGTGGTTTTAATTCTTCATTCAGTATCTGGCAATTTAGTCACAGCGACAGATTCATTAACCTCCGTCGTATCACTCGCACACAAACAGATTCAACAATACTGTAACCTCCTGCACCAGAGAGAAAGGATGTGCAGATAATAAATATAGCTCCCAGGGGCAGCTCTATTTAAAGGGTGGTTCCGGTTTATTACAGCCCTTGGTCTTTTTTCTGTAGTTTTGGCCACCATCTCTATCACTTATAAGAAAATGGTAGTCACAAAGATAAGCACCCTCCGACCCTCCTCCTCTCCCATCTGTGTATGAATGAATAGGGGAGAGTGTATATGTTCCAGAAATATAATTTGATGGGACATTCTGAGCCTTAGTAATGTCAGAAATGTTAGGATATCCTTTATCCTAATTCTATTTGGGGGATAATTATGCTCCATGTTTTGAAACTGCAAATCCTGTAATTTAAGGGCTTTTGGGGATGTAAACAGGAAGTATAAAGTTGCCGTGGAGCCTGTGAGTAAGTTGGGGGCTGCGATTTGAGCCCCGTGGTTTTAGCCTATATTTGTTCACATTCTGGCAAATCAGTGCCATTACAAGTACGATGAATTAGTTATTAGCAGTTTTTTTTCTTCCTGCAATGTACCCATGGATGTACAGACAACTATCTCTGGATTATTGTAATAATGAAGAAAACTTCAAAAACTTTACAGTTCTCAGGCAAGTCGTGGAGTTATAAGGAGGGTCTTTTTTCTAGGATTTTTCTATGACTTTTTTCTTGGCGGCCATGAGCCAGTGTTTGTCTAATAGCTGACTTACAGCTGTGGCAGGTCGCGCCGCTGTAGCCGCTGTCAGAGCAGTTGCAGTGGAAGACGGTCCAGGTCTGACTGCAGCGGCCGCCGTGTTCACAACGACTGGGAGAACACCTGGGAGAGAGAGAGAGTATGAATAGATCGTTTTTTGTTTTTTTTTAAACAAAGACTAGGACTAAGCTGAGCTATGGTTAGAGATGATTCGTTTGCTTGATCATGGCAGTTTGAAATTTTTGAAAAACAATTCTCCTTGACCTGCTGCCAACAAACTTTCACAGGAGAAGAAAGGACGCAGCTCACACCAAATACTCCGATTTTTGCGTTAATGTCTGGAGGAGTAAACATTTTATATGAAAACATAGTTTATAATTCAGCTGATTTACTTTTGATTTACAATACTGTCAGTAAGAAGGTTCATTGTTTTGCTCAAGGTCGCCTCAACATGGTACCCGTATGGTACTTGAGTCCAACCCCAAAATTTCAGTGATGATCTGTGTTGAGTGACAAAACATCGACAGTGAGCTGAGAGTAATGTTTTTGTATTTTCATTATTTGAAGGGATTATATCAACATCAGGGAGGGTACCCTTGCATCCAAGCAAATGCTTCAGTCATCATCATGAGAGTCGACAGGATTAAAACACCGACAGAAACCAGAATATGCCACGTACTGCACCTGCAGAGTAATTCAAAAGATTAATGAACAGTCCAGGCCAGCTCATATACAGTATCCTGAATATAATTACATCCTTAAAGGAGAACTCCACTGATTTTACACATCCCAGTCTGTTTACTGGTGTGGGGGAGAACTACTGCATATGCGAAAAGAAGTTGCGTATAAGCTTTTGTGGGTCCCCAGGGAGCTGTGTGAAATCTGATAGATTGACTCAAAGACATGCCACCTGACACTTCTGCTGCATTGATTTTTGGTCTTTTATTTAAAAAAGTGTCCCTCATGATTCTAATAATGTGATAGGAGACTGCTGCTAAATCAGTAGAGTACCCTTTTAAGGCAGTAACTCTGTTAAAGCATTTAGATGTCGGTGGCATTAACTTTGCCTTACTATGGTTATAATGAAAGTATTAATGAGCATTCAATAGCACTGAATGGCCTTTGACTTTGGGGTTACAGATCTCTTTCTAACCATCAACAGCCCATCCTGCTTCATTTTTATAAAAATACCAATGATTGAGGGGAAAAATGCTTTCAAACTCCAACTACCTTACTTGATCGTAATGAATTCAACTGAACAGCCCTCTTTTGAAATGCAACTTTCCATTTCAAGGACGTGAAAACCTTTTAGCCAAAGCTCTTCAAGGTTATTTAGTTGATGGCCATCGATTGGCCTAAATATACTGCTAAACTGCAGTGTAGGACCTCAAATAGAACATCTTTCACTTTGAATAATGTTTTTTTTTTATTGAGATAAAGTTGTGGGCGTTTTTTTTTTTGGTCTGGAAAAAATTGTTTTCTTATGATAAATTGAAAGATACCCTTCCTTAGAGAGATCAAAAGGGTAATTTCATTATTTCAGATATATTATCTTGCATCTTACATAAAAGGAAACATTTTCTTCGGAACAGAGAGTATCCTTTGACCTCTTCTCAGCAGAGGATCGTCACTCCTGCCAAACTGCCTGTTTGCGGAAATTCTTTAAATGAAGTTCTTAAAATTAAAATTAATCCAGCTCCCAGTGTGTTATTCATACTAGGCTCGGAGATCTGCTCAAATGGGACTGTGCAGCTTTAGACTGGAGGTAACCACAGGAAACAACCTGAAAACATCAAGCTAAGGGAAAGGACACGAATGCTGACACAGGTAGCAGTTCCTGAAGCTTGGAAAACGACGACCAAAGATTTTGCAGAAGCGAAATGAAGGGAAGGGAGGAAACTGCAATCTGGACTCATGCTCACTTCAGCTGTTTCTTCATGTGCTTTTAGTTGAATGGCAGTTTAGGAAAACTGCGGCACAGAGAAACTTACGATGTTTATGGTAGATTTACGGGAAGCGGTTATACAAATATCTCTAACCTGCAACAGAACAACAACACTCTGTTCACTAAATCAGCCACTTGTGAGTCCTGATTCTCTGCCAACTGAGCTGTGTGGAGCTCGCTAAATAAAACACAAAAATGCATCTATAGGGAGTAGGCCATATAAGACCTAAATTAAAAAAGACTAAATTGCTAACACTGCTACAAAGGTGGGTTATATTAAATTACACGTCAGTTACCACTCCAAAACAGTTTCAGCAGTGCATTACTTTTAGCTATAGGTGTACATAACAAACTGGGAGCTGAGTGTATCTGACAACGCACTGTAGTATATCATATCTGTAACAGAATTTATGGTGATACAATTTTTCCATGTTCTATCAGTTCATTAGTCTGTTAGCTCTGGATAATCCAGAGAACACAGTCCAATAGCTATCACAGGGGCCATTCATTTGGTAGATAGTTTAAGGTGAGGTCTGTGCCATATCTTGAGTGACAGCAACACTGAAGACATATTGCTGTTGATTTTTGAACTGCAATTCCATTTAGCTCCATTGTATGGGTGTGGTGATCTTACAGACATGCACCTCAAAACTCGTGCACATAAAACCAAAACTGTGGCCAGAACACTCGAGGTAAGTGAGAAAACATGTTAAAACGACACTTTAAAACAGCCCAGTCTTTGATCTGCACTGCGTCTGGTAAGACACACAAAGATTTTTTTATGTGACCTCAATTCTGCTGAGAAAACACACACTCAATTTTACATCATTGGTGTTTACAGCTGGGCGGTATGTGTATGTTGTATTTCGTTCTCTCTTTATGTTCATAAATGTATATTTCAGTGAGTGTGTTTACTCAATATTGAAGAGAACAGATGACTCTACAGAATCTGCAGCCTCCCCTTTATTTAGATAAAAGTGCTGACTGGGCAGCCTATTTGCCTGTTACAGTCTCATTTTTACCTCCATTCCTCCCTATACTGTTTTGATCTAAGAATAAGCCGGAGCCTTACAGATAAAGCACTTAACTTTCGCCTACTTAGTTCTTTTATTTTATATATTTAGCGCTTATGTATGTGTGAGTCAGTTATAGGGAGGATTTCAGGCACCTAAGTGTTGATGTAATCAAGTTCAGTGTGTCAGTTGTGCTATTTACAGTATACGGTATTGGCCTTGGTCTCAGTGGTGTCTGTCCGACTGCTGATGACCTTCAAAGTCAGTTTTTGTGTAGTTGTCTATAGTGCTGGCAAGAGCAATGAAACACACTGAAGCATGAAACTGAGTTTACATAAGTACATAAAAACAATCAAGGATCAATGTACTGATTGCAAACTCTCGTGCATTTTTGTCTCTAGAAGTAAATACCTGCGTCGCTGAAAGGGCGACAGCAAAAGACTGAATAGTAGCAGCAATCAAGTCCTGTTATTCAAACTGCAACTCACACGCGGAGATGTACAAACTCAATGTATTTTCAAGCAACAACAGGCAACAGTTCTTATATAGGAGATATTTTAGGCTTTACACATGCAGACCCAGGTATACAGTCACATTCTGGGTCTGTAATTGTCACATGAAGTGTTGCTGAGTCATATCCCAATCTGAGCGAGTGTTTAAGTTTTCACACTCAAAATGCAACGGACGCAAGTCCTTAAATCCCACTCCTGGTATTTAATCTTTTTTTGAAAGGATTAACATGCGACAGACATTTTCACCTAAAACCCTTCGATCACAATGGACTCATTAATTGTACTGTACAGACCAATAACCAGTACCAGGATGGCCGAGAGGTTAAGGCGTTGGACTTAAGATCCAATGGGCAAATGCCCACGTGGGTTCGAGCCCCACTCCTGGTATCGTGTGTGCCTTCACAGGCTTCGTCTTTCACCCATCAGGCTCTGAGGGGTATGGGTGTCCAATTGGTTAAGTCATAAGAGACAAGGCAAGATGATAATGTATCCTTGCAAAGCATCAGGGTGTGTTGTCTCAGTAGTCCTTTACTAACTGACCTTTAATCTTTTGCCAGGCCTTTTATGTAAATAATAAGTAGAGTTATTTGGATTCCAGTCAACACGCTGTGTACAAACCTCTTAAAACTATTTATTTTCGACTCTCTAGCTTGTTGATAGGATAACAGCAGGGCATTTTAATCTTCACATTGTTGTTCTTTTGCAATTAAAAAGAACCCACTCATGGTATTTAATATTTTCTGCACCAGATGTGTCCCCAAAACCTCCAGTCACCAGAGCATAAGTGATCAGAATCAGGATGGCTGAGTGGTTAAAGCGCTGCACTCAAGCTGCAATGGACATAAATCCTCAGTGGTTCAAATCTCACTCCCGGTATTTATATACATATTTATATATATTTGCTGTGAGGAAGGTTACAAAGACCTCTTTACCATGTAAGAGGGGGAAACAGTTCCAACTTTAGATCAGAAACACAGCCTGTATTTCTGAGTCCACATTTAAACAGAATCAGCTTGGCTGATCTACTGAAGCTATCATGGGTGATGTTAGCGTCTCTATGAAAGCATTGATTGGGTAAATCGTGCGTTTTCCACAGGCCAATTTGAATGTACTCAATGATTAACAAACTGGGTTTTCTTCATTAGATGAGCCTTCAGGCGTGCCTATATAAAAACAAAAAACAAAAAAAAAACGATAAGGGTATTACGTCGGATGTTTCTGCCTGCCCATGCAGAGGGAAAAAAAAGTTTGTTCAGGAAATGGCTTATGTTGACTTTCTGACCAATATGAATGCAGACTAGACCTGAAGTAAATTAGATCTGAGTGTAGATTCAGCTCTAGTCCTGCTACAAGACTCATGGGTCAAATCTATTAAATGTATGGCTGCTTCTACATTGTACTCATTGCATGGGGTTACACTGCTATTAAGCCTCCACACAAACACAGATGTAACAGCCTGCTCTGAGGAAAGAGAAGCATAAGGAAGCTAAATCTATAACTCCACTTTCTTTAAACTTTATATACCCCGGAGCCCGTATTTAATAAACAGAGAAACAATGAGGGAAAGCAAGGGGAAAGCTTTGATTTTTCTCTTGTTCTGTTCTTGTGAGTAGTCAGATCTGTGTAGGAGCTGAATTCTGTTGAATAACAGCAAATGAAACAGGGTGATATTTAATTAAACCCACTAGAACATATTCTCCTTCTCTGGTGAGGCTGTATGGCTGGTATGTGTATCTGTGTTCATATGTATACATGTATGTACTGTATATGAATATGTGTCAACTGGTTGTTCCCTAAAGGAGAGCCCATAATAGCTGTAATTGTTCCTTTAATTGCGTTGTGTTTTAAGTGTGACGTTGAACCAGGAGGCGACTGGTTCTGCTCCGCGTGACTTAACGCTCTCTATCTGAGATTACTACAAATGAGTTGTCTGTGAAGATCCTCAGTCATCCAGGTCATGGTGTTCTGTAAGTGCTATGCGAAAGCAACTGGACTTGCTTGAAGTTCTTGAAGACGTTTCGCCTCTCATCAGAAGATCTTTTCACATGTCACGAGGAACACAACGCAGCCTGCGTAAACAGTTAAACAATTTCTTCCGAGGCTCTGGAAGGAGTTTAGTCAAGTTTGAGAAAATTACATGAGTGACATTCTGTAAGTGCTATGCGAAGGCACCTGGACTTGCTTGAAGTTCTTGAAGACGTTTCGCCTCTCAACCAAAAGGTGAGGATAACCTCACCAGAGGATGAATACCTTGTTTTCAGCCATGGTACTAACATGGGTCTTTGGATGGCAATGATGGTCTGTCAGTCAGACCATCACTTTGGTCAATGAAATTTTGTACAGACATTCATGGTCCCCGGACTATGAATCCTACTGACATTCTTGGTTTCTCCTCTGGCACCAAAGTGTGGCTGACATTTGTTGTTTTAAATGGAATATCTCAAGAACTACTGGACGGATTTCTATGACATTTGTTTTAGACATTCATGTTCCCCTCAGGATAAAATGTAATAACTTTGCTCATTCTCTGTCTTTTCATCTTGCACCAGCACAGACCCAAATTTTAAATTTTCCAGTGCTTTGTGACAAAATACCGGTTAAACATCGGCATGTGGGCAAGTACAGCCTCACAGAATGCCAATCAGGTACATTGTGGCTCAACCCTAGGCCAATGGGGCAACTTAAAACAGAACATTTTTCGGGCCTTTGGTAGACGCCATAGCAACCTACATAGCATCGGTTTAAAAAAAAAAGCTCCAGCAGGAATATAACCTGAATAAAAACCCCTCACATCCTTAACAGAGTGCAACGTAATAAATTAGAAAAATTTCTGCTTTAAAAGTGGTATTCACAATGAAGTAGTGACACTACTGATAACAGCATGGTGCTAACTGAAACAGCCTCGATCGAAGCTGATAAATCATAACAAAAAGGGAGACACACAAGTTAGAATAACACATATTATTTTAGTTAGACAGGGATGAGAGAAAAAATGAGTAGAATCATTGACTCGTCAGATATGAGGGAAAACATAAAACAAACAGGGCTGTCGGTGGTTACTTCATACCCCTCATCTCCACCGAACAACAATTGTCCATTCCTTAATAGAAATTCTGTGAGTGTGAGTGAATGCTTTTGATTCTTTGTGTGTCTTTGTTTGTGTATTTCCTGGATGCAAAAACCTGCATCATTTCACCTCACAATAAATTACAAAAAAAATAAATAAATAAAAGTAAAAAAAAGAAGAAATACATTTTGCTTCCACAAAAATTGTGTCTAATATAGAATTGAGTGAAAAAATAATCAAGGCAGCACTGAAAAGAATAAAAAAAGGCAACAAACTTTTGGCTGACAGAACACGACTCCAGCTTTAGGTGTCTCTGTATCCAGCCCACCAATGTCAAAAATACAATGGCAAAAAAAACCTTCTTTTAACTGCAGATTTCTCTGTCGTCATCGGTTCAAATCCTACTCCTGCTATTTACTTTACAGCGTGTGCCATAAACTTTTCCTAAAGTCCTGAAGACATAGCTTAGTCAAGTATAGTGCATTTGAGAACACTCTAGTAACCACAAGGCTGTTTGGTTAAGGTGCTGAATCTTTGACATTTAAAGCTCAGGCTCTTAGGTGCTGAAGCCACTGGGCTTAAAAATGAAACTAACACCAATGTTTTTAAAGGTCATGTGCTACAACTGCGCGGGTGCTTTCGTTGGAAAATTGGCCTCATTTGGCCATATTGTAACATCAAATCATAAATGAAATGATAGCAGCTACTACAGCGATCAATAAACATTAAAAGTGAAATGAAAAAAGACAGGAAAATGTGCTCGATGGTACAACGATAGCTGTGCTATGCTGAACTATCTAAGGAGTAAGTGTATCTGCAGGGATGTCTCAGTAATGGCAGAGTGGGTAAAAAGTTGGTTTAATGGTAGACCAGTAAGATGGGTTTTGGTGGTTCTGACCTGTCAATAATGCCACACATGTCGATCTGCAGGTGGCTGTAGTTTCCCAGCAGTCTTTGCTGCACCAGGATCAGGTCCACCGGCTGGTCGTCCACAGTGATGAGACGCACGCAGCCCTGGAAAATGTCGAAGGGGTTTCTACATTTCTTACTGTCGTCTTCAGCAGGACAACCTGGACAAGAAAGGCACAGGAGCATGTAGACAACGGAACAATAATGAGGGGAGTGACATGACAGCAGTGATCCAATCAAAAAACACTAATGGGACCTGAGGAGAAGCAAACGGTCAAGTACACAAACAGTTCATGGCACAAGAAGCTGATACCTCACTTTTTAGTTGCTTTCCAGTGCTGTAAAAACAACAACTCATTTGGCCGAGACATTTCTAGAGAAATTAAACACAATTAAACACAGTCAACTGCTGTATTACAGATACTTTTTACATAAATGAAAGATATATCATGGCTAAAGTGGAATATAACCCAATGTGATGATTAAAATTCACTCTGAGGAAATGGCTGAAAACACACTCATTTGCTGTAGGGGTTAATGCGCATTGACAGTGTACACGATTCTGTAGGGGCTAAAACTTACTGTGGTTTACTAAAGAGAAGTATAAAGAGACATTGTGGTAAAGTTGTTCTACCACACAGAGAGTTGAGCAGTGATTTGTGGTCGTTTATGTATTTTCAAGTGTCTGGAATAATGCAAATACTCTATAGGTCAAACCTTGATCAAATATCTTTTTATAGTCAACTTAATGTGACAGAGGAGATAGTGAGCATGCATTTATGTCATGTGTAAGTGTGTATGTGCAAGATGATAAAAAGCCTTGAGCAGTTATAGAGCATGCCTGGACTGCAATATTACTGAGCAGAGATAGGACAAAAGAGATGAGAGTTAAGAAAAAATAAGAGGCAACGAGGAAGCCAGTGGAGAATGAAACAGGGAAAAGGGACGGGAGAGAAGAAAGAGAGGGAGGGATAAACTGTAGGTAGGGAAAGGAAGAGAGAGGAGAACAGCATGAGAGGAGGACAGAGGAGAGAGAGAAATGAAAGAAGGAGAGGAGAAACATAACGCAGACATATAACTTTCATTATGAAACAGCCATAACCTAATTTGGCTCAGTGCACACACAGTTGTAGAGGTGAGTATTGATGACACCAGCTGTACAGTACAATATATAAAATGTCAACAACTGTCAAATATTAATACATGTCTTTAAGTGCAAATATGAAATAAGTTAATTTGAACCACACTGACACTGAAACATACATTTTGGAGCACGTTTGGATAACTGGTGTCATGACTACAACTATACTATTATAGTAGTATTCCCCAAAACTCAAATTAATAAATAAATAAATAAAACAAAAATTGAGGCAGCCGTTGCATTTAGTGTGGCACTCTGGGCCCTGGCAGACATCGGGATCAGAAGAAAAGGAGAGTGCGGACGAAATGAGGTTAAATCCAGACATGAAAGGCAGGAATAAATGGTTTCATTTATTAATGAGGGGCATTAAAATTCATCCTTTAGTTAAATATTCCTGAAATGCGAACGAAGAAATTAAAAGTCTGAATATAGCTTAACTATCATTCAGCTACTGCAAAACGAGCTAGAACCTTCTGAGAGCTACTTCTGAGAGCTAGTTTATGTCATTAATGTAAATTTTATGCTGTGTTTCTCCTGTTGGTATTCCAGTGAGAATTCATTTAAACTAATATCAAG
Source organism: Xiphias gladius (assembly GCF_016859285.1). Taxonomy (NCBI): domain Eukaryota; kingdom Metazoa; phylum Chordata; class Actinopteri; order Istiophoriformes; family Xiphiidae; genus Xiphias; species Xiphias gladius. The sequence continues at coordinate 24,231,968 of NC_053413.1, read as the reverse complement.
GCATGTCCAGCGCACTGATGTGAAAGATTGCTTAATTTTTAGTTTGGGGTGCTAAAATGGCTTAGCGATCAGCACCTTCTACAGTGCCTTAAGTGATATTGATATTTTTTCCACTCTTACCACCGAAGAAGAGTTGATTTCCTACGGTGACAGGAAAAGAGGGGCTGGCATGGGCGACACCTCCTTCCTCTTTATCTAGAGCGATGGTCAGACGTCCTCGCCCGGAGGTTAAATCCACTGAATGCCACTGACCGTCATTTAGAGCCGAACCTGAAGACCATTCGATGACAAAAATATCACTAATGTTTATCGATGTAGCATTTTTCAAAACAATGCTACAATGTGCTTCACAGTCCCCATGGCCGGATTAACCTCCCAGGGAGCCCTGGGGCATCCATTTATTGTTGGGCCCCTGTTGACCCCCACTGTACATGACAGTTTCATTATTTTTCCAGGCACTCGGAAAAAACCAACCAGTTGACTGACAGAAAAGCAATTGGCAACAATCTTGATGAATGATTATTAGCTAAAGTAATTTTTTTGAGCAAAAATGCCAGAAATCCACTGGTACCAGCTTCTAAAATCTAAATATTTGTTTTCACATTTTTCTATAGGAGTAAACTCAACATCTGAACAATCAATTGATAATTAAAGAAAAATTATTGTCAGATGTATTGATAGTGAAAATAACTGTTGGATGCAGCCGTACTGTTCTCTTATAATCGAATAATACAAAGTTTTCTATGTTAGTTAACTTGACAAATAGAAAAAATAGAGGCAATTTGATCGAAAATGACAAAACACAACACACAAGCTCAATATAAACTAAAACAATGAAGGTCTTTAAACTAGATTTTGTCGCAGAGTCCTTCAACAAGACCACGGCCACAAGATGGAGGATGGAGGACCAGTTGGAGTTGATATTTCGCTCCAGTGGTATAAATTTCAAACATATTTGAGATTAATCTAATTATGTAGACCCAAACAATATGGAGTAAACATGGGGGTCTGGGGCCCCTGGGCAGTTGCCCCCTTTGCCCAGTAGGTAATCCTTGACAGTTCCACGTAAAATCAAACAAATTCAAGCATATTTGTTTTGTATTTCTCAGTTAGAACTAAGATTTTTGGCTCTAAAGGTTAGTATCTACCTTTTTGACATAAGAATCAGTTTTATAGGTTGTTAGATTGACCTGTAATAAGCTCCAGCATTGCCCTGCCAGCCTTATGGATATGTAGCCGGAGTCTGGCCTCACTCAGGTACAGCCAGACTACTCCCCCTTGCTGAGGGAGGTCAAAGGTCAGCAGAAGGCCGGCCTTGTTCCACGTCCTGAACTGAAACCTCACGGACACGCCCCCTGAAGCGGATGTCGCTGCCCCCGGCAACTGGAGGAAGCTCTGGGGGCCGGGGAACGTCACGGCGACGGAAACTGGCTCAGCACAAGAAAAGGTCACATTGCCCTGAGATGGAGAGATGCAGAGTGGGGAGAGAGGAGGCGGGACAGGAAAAAAGATTACCAGAGAGATAAAACAACATTAAACATGAATATTAATCAGATACAGAGGGTGTGTCGATGTGACTTGTCGCAGTGATCTCATCAGCAAGTCTCCTTGAGAGTAAAAACCATGAATACAAACCGAGAGGACCAATGTCACCCAGTTCAGAGGTGTGGAAGGTGTGTATATGAATGTGAACAGTACAACAGTATATAGACAATGCAGTGCATTTTTTTTGGATTTGTGGTAATGACACCTGGTCCATTGCTAAAGCTGCAGCAGTAATATATTGCAGTTCTGGGTCTCTGCTGGGTATATCAGCCTGCTATCTTCATAATGCTGTGGAAATACAAATGACATCTAAAAGCCCTTTGTAGAGTAGTTAAAGTGATATATGAAAGTACATGGTGGAGCATGCAGCACCACTGCAAAATGTAAAGTAAAAAGTGAGCTATAAAATCCCCCAAAAACCACTCACTAGCACACATAGCCAAAATCCCCCTCAGACACATACATCATTGAAGGCTCTAATTCTTTTTATAATGCCTTTAAGAATGGCCAAAAGTATTCTCTTTATTAAAAACAACTAAGTGTAATTCTCTACTACCTCTAGAGCTACAGCACTCTTGTAAAACAGCCTCTGTTTGATCTTCAGCCATACATGTGACACTTTGAATAATTTTTAGCAAGACTTCTTGCTTCTCTGCTCTCTGTTCCTTTACTGTAACAAGATATCATTTATTAGAAGTGGTTCCGAGCTGCTCTCCGCTGAGCTCGCTCCACTTATTGTCATTGTAGAAACATCTAAAGGTCCTAATGACAAAGACAAGGAAGCGTTATTGACTGTCTAACCGTCGTCTACTTTCCTCTGTCCTCACATCAGTCACTGTCCTCGTTAAGACCTCATTAGCTTCATTAACCAGCTCACAGCTCATTAGCAGCAGCGACAGCATCCAGTTGATTTCCCAGTGGTTCTCTAAGGATGTCAACATGCCTTTAGACATACACATCTCCTACACTCTAGACGGTGATCTGTGGTTATTTATGCATGTGAAGGATTGGTTAGCACTGGAGAAGCTTCAGTGAATGTGTGTCATGATGTCTGGTAGGACGTCTTGGAATGAGAAAGTCACAAAAAACACCAAGCAGAATGTGTTATTAGCCTTTGGCAGGCCCAAAAGATTTTTCTGGTGGCCCAAATCTAGCCTGCAGCTTTTATCTTTTCCTTCAGTCCAAAGAGTTTAAGGAGACGAACATCAAAGGTCTTTGCTTTCCCCAAGTGATTCATGTCATCTGTCATCATCACGCTGGAGAAGGTAAAACAAGTCCATGTGTCACCACAAGTTATGTAGGCAATCACTTCTCTTTGTATCTACCCTTTTGAGCTATTGCTTATCTTGTAATTGATCAACACTGGTATGTATCTGAAGATGATGAGTATGTACAGAGTGGATTTTTGTCATTTAGGCTCTGACCTCTTCACTCCCAACAAGCATGGAAACAAAGTGGAAACAAAGGGAAAAACTGGCGAGTGACGATAACAATGGTTAGCTAGAGAGAGCCATTACAGTAACTGGGTGTTCACGGTTTAAGGTACTTACCATTAGAATAACTTGGTGGTCGTTGTGTTTAGCTCGTTCTATCAAGTTGAGGCCATTGTAGAGCAGGTTTTCCAGGCAGCCATGGAAGTTCCTCTTTGAGACGACTGGTTTCTGCGCGTCGAGGCTCTGGGCTGCCCCTACACTTAGCTGTATGAGGATGAAAAGATACACAGAATGGCAAAAATGAAACAAGCCTGAATTGCAAATGTGTATGCATGTGTTAATATTTACAGTATGTGTAAGTGTGTGTCGGTGTGAGGGCGGTGGGTTTCATCCCACCTGTTTGATGTCCCAGTGGCTGAACTCCGCAGGAATTTGAACCCTCTCAGTGTGTTTGTCCACAGTGAGGTTGAGGTGAGCGCTTCCCCGCTCCAAGGCAACGTGATGCCAATGCCTATCGTCTAACAGGCTGCCGAGGGAGGCCAGTCGCCGGGGCTCAGAGGATGAACTCCCACCTGGATGGGAGGAGAAGGAGGAGGGTTGGAGTAGACAGGCGGTGAAAGAGGAAGAATGAAGGAGGGAGAGGAGGAAAAAAGAGCAGGTCATGAGGAAGCAAGTGACAAAGACCAGAAGATAAAGGAAGAGAGGGAAGACGAAAATTGGACAGAAGAAGGACATGAATACGTTGAGGTGGTGGCGGAGGAGAAAGAGTGAGTCATAGGAAAGAAAAAAGGAGGGAAAATAGTTGAAAAGAGGGCATACAGGAGGGTAAGAAAAAGGATGAAGAGGGGGATAACAGGTCAGATAAACAACAGACAGGAGAAAGACAGGTGACAAAGAATAAAAGGAAAGAGAGTAAGAGGAAAACAAGGTTGGTGCAGGATCAGAGAGGAGGAAGAGAGGGAAGGTGACAAACAGAAGGATGAATGTGAGGAGGAAGAACAGAGGCAGGGAGAGAAAGTACAGCCATCAGTGGATGAAAAACATGAAGGATGGATGGATGGCAGAAGAAGAATTGGAGGCGGGTGAGTATAAAGCAGACAGAGAAATAGACTGTTATTGAAAACTAATCAAATAGTGAGAAATGGAAATTACAAAAACAGACTGAGTCAATTAATCAGCACATCACCGCTGTTTAATTTGCAAAGTCTAAGCTCGACATAAAAAAGAAGAAAAAAGAAACCTCATGCATAAAATGAGTCTAAACTTCTCTGGGAAACTGGATAGACAAAGTTTTTCTAATAGCTATTTGACTTGTGAGTGTGTTTTTTTCATTTTTTAATGTAGTCTGTTATTCTAGTCATTTGATATGCAGCTTTACCTCTATTAGGTAGAACAGCAGGTAATCTATTTTGTTTTTAGTTATGTCATTTGTTTGTTTGTTTTTCCCCGTTTCCCATCTTTAGTTATCTGACCTGACAGTCCGTTGTTTGTCACCTGACCTCTTGGTTTCTTGTCTCCTCATTGTCTGACCTGCTACTCTGCTTCTTCCTCACAATCCGACCTGGTGTCAAGGGAACAGCAGCACAATGACAGCAACAAAACACCAGCCTCCATACTGTGTCTAAATATTTCACATTTCTCAGAATCCCACAGAGAGGAGCACAGCTAAGCCATCCGCTCTCATTTCGTCAGGCGTTACTGGGGATCTGCATGCTTGAACTCAGAACTGAAGCCAAATGTGTGATGAAGTCAAATCTGAAAAACTGCAGAAGAAACACAGGGAGACATCATTAATGATAGATGAGCACCAGCCAAGCCAAATAAGTATTTTGTGGGGATCCATCCCCCCGAAGAACTAGGAAGAGAAACTTTGTGTTTCTGCTGAGAGAGGGGATTGCAGAAAGAGCTGAATACAGTCAGTCATTAAAAATGTATTAGATATTCTTTAGAGAGAGAGAATTCTAACTTCAGAGAGAACAACAGAGACTGTTTGGAAGATGATGGACAAATGTAAATTCTGATACTACAGCCCGTTTTGTGAGGTTATACATTTGATGGCAACGTGGATGAGGAAAACAGCTTCATCCAGACAGAGAGAGTTAAGATGTGGACCTCACGATACAAAGGGAGCCTGTCCTGTCAACACATCCATTGTGACAAATTGTTTGATTACAATCTGGACAAACGGAAAGAGACAGTGCAATCAATATGAGAGGAAGGATGGCAAGAATTAATAACACATAATATCACTTTACTGGCATTGATTAATGGAACTATTATTATGTTGATGCAGGTGGAGGAGACAGGGAGAGGACTTTATGATTGAGTGCGGATGATTTCATTACTGCTTGACTGGAATGAGAAAGGAAGAATCAATAAGAGAGGTCTGAGGGCAAGCAAATAGAAAATCACTTTCATGGTATTAACATACAGAAACATCACTATCTTTCTCTCCGCCTCGCTCTCTATTTTGTCTTCTGTTCCCCCTTTTCTTGGCAGTGAAGTCAGTTTTCAGTCTAGCAGCATCAGAGTGGAAGGACTTTGAAATCGTCAGACCATTTCAGAAAAATCTGGGATTGTGAGTTTTTCATTTCTTTACTTCTTTCATCACTGACCTTTATCCATATAGTATGTGTACTTTTTGCAATTTGTGAAAGGTCAATTTACCTTGTGCTTTTTCTGATCCAGAGCTCAAAGTAAAAGTAACTTGACCAGGTACTAACATTTTTGACTTTCAAAACTTGCTTCTGCACTTACCTTTATAATTTCACATTCACACTGAACTCTTTAGATCAGTTCTGTTTAATTTGCTTTTCAACAGCTCATTTTTAATGGTGCAAGAGAACTGGCAGCATTGCTTGATACATAGCCATCGTGACAAGACCTTAAAAAGCAGCATTGTTATTATTATAATTTTAAATCTTAAAATATAACCATTTCAGTAGACATTTCTGCTGAATTCCTGCTCTAAGTAGCTGTCATCAGTGCCTCTGTTATCAAAATTTGACTTTATTATTTTTGATACTTTTTACACAGGTCAAAGTTGCGCCACACATTTGATCCTTCTTTTGTGACAAAATGGACCAAATAAAGTCAACAAAACCAGATTATTTTCACAAGGCTGTACTTGCTACCTACTAGACTAAACAGTAGGAAAGTATTGTGATTTCTGATTATGAGCTTTCTTTATTTTGACTATGACCTGTTTTTCATGGATAAAATTCAGCTTAATTTGACCTATATCTTATGCCCCCATGAGCAAGAGACTAAACTCTTGGTAAAGCTGTATAGTGGCAAACGGAAGCACACTATGGTTGTACTGGTTTGGTTGTACAGGCATGCAGGTGCTGAACAAATAAACGTGTTCAGAAAAAGCCTTGGATTAAGTCTAAAACAAGCTTAAATTTCAGCATTTTGCCTCATGTGAAGTGGGATCAGACTGGATGTGCCCTACCGTACTCTGTGCTGAAGTGCACAGTTCCTTTGTCATTCCACTCCTGTCCTCAAGACAGTATCGCCCCATTGTATCTTGTCTGCCATTCTATTATGGCTGCTCAAAATCTGATTATGAAGAAAGACACTTAAAGCTCTTATCAGACAACGGGCCGGAATAATTATTTCAGCAAGTCGTTCTCATAAAGCACTGTGTCTGTCACATAATCAGCATGAAGCAGAAGCTCTGCAATTATTCACAACTTGGGACACAGAGTGAGAGGTTTGTTTGAAGTTCGTCTGCCTCACAAGTTTCCTTTTGTGTTTTTTTCCGTTTTTTTCCCCCTACTGATTCAATATAGAGAGTCAATTCTGTATCATAAGCCAAACTGTAGACACAAGATGAAAGAATGATGACAGTCCTATCCACAGCAGTTACAATATCTTCTTCTGTGTCAAACATATATGGAATGATCAAACTAAAACAAAGACATGCAGAATCATAATGTAACTCATAAAAGTCACTGAAAGTATGAGGGGGGAATAGGGAGACACTGACTACCTGCTTATTGCTGCCACTCTACAGCCAAAAAGGCCCAGTTGTAACCTGCATCAAACACTGGAAAAAGCTGCCAAGAATCTGGTTTCTTGACCTGATATTTATTTTTAATCAACTTTTGGGCTTTTATTCAGTATTTCGAATCACTAAAACTGGCATTTTATGTGGGGTGATTTGATAAGTGTTGCGAGATTTCCTGACGGGCTTAGCTACCGGTGCAGATTTTGAAACACGTAGTCACAATATGATCGTCCGCTAATTGTATCCAACAGGGGATATCGGCTGATAATAACCCTACAGCATAGCAAGGTAGGTGATTCACTGACCTGTGTATTACATTACAAGGCTATGAAGTAACCACTGTTTCTTCATGTGAGTTTAGATGTTCAGTGAAGGACAAACATCTTTCTCGAGCCAGTGAGACATTCCGTGCAGCCATTTGTATTGAAAATGAATCCAATTTCCGCAATGTAGGAACATTCTTTATTTTAATGACACTGCTTCTTAACATCCTCATCAAATCTACCTGTCAGAATCACAACTTTTCCCATACTGACCACCTGGCTTGAAATGAAGTCTTCAAATGTCACTGAGGAGTTGATAATCTTTGATAAAATTGATTCAGACACAAACCTTCCATTAAAAGCTGTTCTCAATGTGTGCCTCAAAGCTCGACAGTACCAATAATTCACAAGGTGGGTGAGCATGGTGGGGAAAGTGTGAGAAATTTGACCTATTTCAACTTTACATTAAAGACAAAAAAGGAACTGTACAAGAGTAAGACAATCAGCAAAAACAGGCTCTGTGGTGCAATGGATGGCACATCGGACTTCTATTTCGAACATCTGAGATGCAGTTCAAAGGTTGTGGGTTCAAATGCCACCAGAGTCGGGACTTTTAGTACCAGGATGGCGAAGAGGTTAAGGCATTGGACTTAAGATCCAATGGGCAATTACCCATGTGGGTTCAACCGCCAGTCCTGGTATTGGGTTTACCTTTACAGGGTTAGTGTTTGATCCATCAAGCTCAGGATCTGAGGTGTATGGGTTTCCAAGTAATTAAGTGAGTAGACACAAAGTAAGATGAATATGTGTCCACGCACAGCAACAGGGTGCATCATTTCAGTATGTTACGTGTCTGGTTTTCGATCAGCCTGTCACTCCGCTGCTCACTGACCTCCCCTGGCTATCCATGGCTGCACGGCTCAAATTCAAGTCACTAAAGCTTGCCTCCAGACTGACTTCTGGGTCTGCGCCCATCTACTTGAACTCAATCTTAAGCTTATGCTCCTTTTCAGCCACTGCGTTCCTCCAAGAAACGACGTCTGGCATTGCCATCCCTGCGCACGTGGCAATAACAGTCTAGACTGTTTGTGGTTCCCCCGACGGTGGAACGAGCTACCAAATATTATCAAAGCAGGGGTGTCCTTCTATTTTCAAGAATCTCTTAAAGACTCACCTGTACTGAGACTATCTCCTCTCCTAACACCTCCAACACCCCAGCATGCCTGACGCACACTCACTGTGCACTTTCGTTGCGCTTCTTTACCAGATCTCCTTGAACTTTGTCTTATTGAATAGAAATAGTAGTCAGTAATTACTTCAGGGTCTCCTACTGTACAGAAGGGTCAGGTCTGGGTGTGTTAGTGTTAGGACAGCAGCAGAGTTGATCATGCATGAGCTCAGGGTCAATGCACAGAGCAGATGACCTTAAATAACCCATCTGTAACTGAAAAAAGCTCACGCAGAAAGAAAAAGAGGAAATAAAGTAAAAAAAATGTGAGAAAAACTGCTGAAGGACACTGAACTGAAAAAAGGCTTATGGCCGCCTTTATAAAACATAAGAGGCACAGAACTGCGTTGGTGTATCCAAAAGACAGAAATACATAACAATGAATGTAGAGGAAAACAGAAAAGATGTTTGGGGGGAATATCAAAAGAGCGTGTGTGTGTGTATGTGTGTGTGTGTGTGTGTGCGTGTGTGTGTGTGTGTGTGTGTGCGTGTCAGGGACAGAGAGATATTAAAGAGAGGAGACAGAAAAATGAAGAGAGGACAGCTTTAAAAAGGAAAATGGTCTGGTCTGATTTTTAAAAAATAAAAGAATGGAAGATCTGTTGAGACAAACCAAGACAAACAACAGTAACTAGAGCAGAAAGTCTGAGAAACAGATAGAGCAGAGAGTCATGCAAGGAAACAAAAAGGGGAAAAGAAACAGATGAAGATGAAAGAGAAGAAGAGGAAATAGTGCTTGTTGTTTTCAGTATGGATCGGTCGCAGCAGAAGCGCTCAGTTTCTCTTCTGTCATTTCAATGGATGGCTTTAATTTCCTCTCCCTGAGCTGCAGTCTCTCTTCATGGTGACTGACACAGTTTTTCTTTAAGCTGATACAGTCTTTAAGGTGGAAGTGTCTCAATGTCTCTATGATGGCACAGGCTCTGTTTAAGGAGGAGCAGTTTCACCTGAAGCCCAGGTGGTAATCGTGTTTTAGTAAAACAGTTTGTCTTGAAGGTGACACAGTCTGTCTACTCAAGGTGACACAGATGTTCCTAAGATGTCTGGGTCCTTTTTAAAGGTGATGCACTTTTTTACGATTTACAAGGGAATATACAGTAGTTGTGTTAAAATGTCATACATTTTCTTTAAAATGTTCATTTCTTTAAGGTTGTGCTATCATCTATTCTCGAAGTGAGGCAGTTTCACAAGTTTACCTCTCGTGAGAGGAGATGGAGAAAGAGAAGGGACAGAGGAAAGTGGGTGGCAGACGGATAAAAGGTAGAATAGATGTATGCAAGAGGAAGAGGTGATGGAAGAATACGACACTGAGATGGAGAATATTTTGTATTTGTGGCAGAGAATTGGACAGAAAGGAAGATGAAAGGAAAGAAGAGAGAGGACGGTGTGGTGGGAAAGTTTTGGGGAGATGTGAAATGGAAAGGGGGCAAACAGATAGAAAGAATATAGATGGATGGATTAATGGATGGATCGATGGATCGATGGAGAAAGTATTTCAGCAGCCAGATGGGATTTCTAATGAGAGGAGAACCGTATGGTGATGATTCAGCATGCCAGCTTTACAACCGCTAGTTTAACCCCGTTGACACACACACACACACACACACACACACACACACACACGCAAACACACACAAACACACACACTCCCACACACCACTACACACCACCACTAACACATGCTACAGTAAACAGGAACCATCCATCACAGCTGTAACTAGACAGAGATGCAGCAGCCGAGTGTGAGCCAAGATTTGAACCAATCACGTGGGAGCGTGCGTGTCGGCCATCTCATCCAACCAAAACCAATCTAAAGTTATTTCAAGTGGTTTTCTATTGTCCCTGACCTGGTGCAGATCCTCGGTAACAATATGACAACAAAGTGACTCCTAATCTAAAATTGTTTCAGCCTAAGGTTTTCTTTATACTGGAAGTCCGAAACAAACAGTAGGTAGTAAATACCTGCTTGGTGAAAGGGATGAAAATGTAATGTTGCTTATCAGAGGAAATGTGTTTACCAGCCGAACTTTTATTTTTATAGATGTCAACATACTGAAGACTGATCATGTGTCAAAAAACTTTGACTCTAATGTTTTTGGTCTGTTCCTTGACATTGTCAGATGGGCCTTTCTGATCATTTTGGCTATTTTCGTATGACCTACTGAATGAAAAAAATCTGGCACATGTACCTCTTCATTATCTTCTCTTGATAAAGAAACTGATACAGAATCTTTACAGTCTTCAAATAAGTAGGTTTGTGAGAAAGATCATGTTGGGATCTTGTTTAATGCCTTTTTTGACAACATTTGATAAGCACGCTGTTAAATTGTCTTATCTCTGAATTACAAATGTTCTTCTTCCTCATTCGTTTTCATGAAATTTTGGTACAGTATATTTGGGGCGCCTGTTTTTTTTGTCTCCTTAATTTACTTTTTAAAGTAAAACTAAAGCGGGGGCGGCTACGGCTCAGGTGGTAGAGCGGGTTGTCCATTAAACCTGAAGATCAGTGGTTCAATCCCCGGCTCCTGCAGGCTTTATGTTCAAGTATCCTTTGGCAAGATATTGAACCCTCAAATTCTTCCTGATGGCTGTGCCCATCAGTATGTGTGAGTGTGTGTAAAGCGCTTTGGGTGGTCGATAAGACTAGAAAAGCGCTAGGTAAGTACAGTCCCTTTACCAGAGAGGGTTTTCTCCACTGTACTCACTATGTATGAGAAGATGTCCTACAGTATCAGTTTTTCAGCGGATACGAGTACGTATGTGATGTATTCTACCTTGTCTGAGCAGCAACAGTAGCTTTCCTCTCTCTAAGTCCAGGGTGAGGCTGAGTCCTCCCTCTCCCTCCGCGTGCGCCAATGTCCCAGAATTCCTCAGGGTTTTAAACTTCAGGGAGACGACCTCTCTAGATGTCCGCCTCAGCCTGGGACTAAACCTGTACACCAGACTGCTGCCCCTGCCGTCAAAGCTCACCACATCGGAGGCTGAGGAACAAAACAAAACAGAGGAGGACGAGTCAGGACTTTATGTTCAAATAATAGTAAAACATCCAAACCAGAGCCTTAACCAAAATCAGCAGCTGAGCAGTGATCATATTCTCCGTGTCTGGGTAAATCTCTGTGTGCTTTAATTTATTCCTTCATTGTGGATAATCGTGTGTCAGAGTTGCTGTTAATTTCATGCATTACTGTGAGAGTATGTCTCTCGAATGTGACTGAGGTTTAAACATTCAGGGTTCGCAAACAATGTCGACACTACACTACCAAAAAGACCCCCCCAAAAAACACACACACACACACACACACACACACACATACACACTCACCTACATCTGGACAGTTACTGTGATATTGTGGTTGCAGCAGAGGGAACGACAGACAGCGAAGACTGAATCTGTATTCTCTGTATCACTTTTCATCATTAGATTTCAGTGTCTGCCGCTTGGTGGGGGTTTGGGCTGAGGATAAGGCTGAGGTGAGCAGAGGTAAACAGTGTGTGTGTGTGTGTGTGTGTGTGTGTGTGTGTGTGTGTGTGTGTGTGTTGGGAGTGTGGGGTGTGTAGACTGTAAAGAACTGACTGCAAATGGACTTGTTTAAAACAAGTAGCAGCTGAGTTCAGCAGCAATTTCCTTTTCAGCCGTACAAGTAATTTCTCACTGAATGTTTTTTTCTTTAATGAACTTGGCAATTCTTTGACTCCCTTACATCAAGACTCGCACACCATCACACAACCACTTCGTTTGCACTAATGCTCTTATTGCGTTGTACAGTGTATTTCCTACAGAGCAGCAGGCTGAAGCCCCCGAGCGCTGAGTCATCCTCTTTGTGTAAAGCTGAAAAACATTAGACTGCTCTACTAATCTATACACTTTCACTCCATTCTGCTTAAGTCCTAGATTACTGGAGCTTGTTTATGGCACATGACGTGGGCACAAAAACCGAGCTTTTCTGTTTACAGCAAGTGCAATAATATGCCCTACACTGTTCACCACATTTGTGTTCAGTCCAGCATCTCACACGTTATTATGCCATGGGGTCGCGGGCGACGTGACACATTCTTACCAGCGACGTCACACTAGTCCATGATCAACATGTGGCGGTAAAAGGCCAAGAAAAGCAGCAGCGCACCAGGAAAATGCAGGGACATACGGAGATTGCTAGCAAGCACACGTTATTTTACAGGCCCTGTATTTTACAGCTAATCTCCTGGAAGCTTTCCTCATAATTTAGTAAAAATTAGCTGGTGTTTAGCTGTAAACTACTGGGAAAGGCCTACACAGTTTGGTTCTACAGAATTTTTGTCTGTCTGCCTAGGAAACTCTGTTGAATACTGGCATCTGTTTATGAAATATTTTTCACTTACCTACCACATCATTTCCTATTTTTTTCTTGAAAACTGAACATAAACAGCGGGTGCTTGATAACTGTAACAACCAACACCATCTCCATTTCCCCAATAATTAATACCAAATTGCGTAGACTTCTCTTGGAAATATCCTTGCAATTAACAGCTAAATATAAGATAATTTGTGGGGAAATTATATGGAAATCTTGAGGAAATTAGCTGGAAAATACAGGACCTGTAAAATGTTGCCAAAATCAGCTCTACAGATGTTCTATAGAAAGAAAAGGTATTCATCATGTTTGTTAGGCCTCAAGGATACACCAGTAAACATAACTTTGGCTTGAAGTAAAATCCACAGGGAAACTTTAAATTTTATGCTCAGCCTTTGAAACAGTTTTCTTAAGGAAAGAAAGTAAGTAATGTGAGAGATTTTCACGTTTCCAATACAGATTAATTTGTACTAGGAGACCAACTGAAAAAGATCGGATCGCTCCGTATCAATTATGGTACCTGACAGAGCACACTGTTTAAAAAACCAGTTTATTTGTAGTAGTGACTAATTAAATTATTGTATCAAAGCCCTTTGGAATATTAGGCATATTAGTATCAGCAAATATTTTTCCAGCATACCAGCTACGTGTTCAAAACCAATGAATTTTTTTTTCCAGGTTATTTAAACAAACCTTTCAGAGGAAGCAAGCAACTAAGTATCAAAAACAACACTGAAACTAACAGCTGTGGACAGAAACCCAGACAGTCCATATGGAAATCACATTTTCACATTCATATTTATTGTTTGATCAATATATTCAAGCTTATATGTGAGTGTGTGGGGCTGTTTTTGATATTCATGAGTATGTTGTGTTTTTATGAGGGAGGAAATATAGTAAACAAACAGCCGAGAGGACAAAAGTCAGAGCAAAGACACAGCGGGAAACTAAAGCTGAGAGGACGAAACATTACAAACACCTGCTTTATCAGTAAAACAGGCCAACCAGGTAATTCCACCTTTTACTGGGAATCCAAGAGAGTTATGAAGAGGATGAAGAATAAGAGGAAGAGCAGTCATATCCAAGAGGAAGTAATGTGCGTAAAGTCGTGCTGATCCTAGCCGCTTACAGGAAAATGAGAAAATGAAGCTACAACGTGTTTTTATGGCTTAAATAAGAGGAGCAGTGACAGATTTCCTATCTGTTTTTTATTCAAAATCAGAATCAATTCCTGGCTCAAACAGGAAACCTGTAATATTTGGGTTTGTATGGCGTCAGTACTGATATGAAAAACTGCTGTGTAAATTTGAAAAACACGCAGTTTGAATAAATCAGTCTTTGATCAATCAGATGTTTGTTTAGTTTCCTTGTGATGATGTGAAGACTGAAACTGCCAAGATAGTCTGTTGTGTAATCTGAGATACTGAAAAGGAAGAAAAGGAAACCGTTAACACAATATGCTTTGTGTGAAAAGTAAACACTTAAATACATGTTGTTTTTCACTGTTAATAACAGACGTGACAATGTAAAATAATTATGAAACACGAAAATATTTCCAACAAAAGGCTGCCAGAAAGCATTTGTGGTTTTTGTATTCATGGGAAATCACAAAAATGTACGTGGTGTTTCACTTTCATTGAACCAAAATTAAATCTATTATATATTGAATTTTGAGATAGTGATTCCCTCGATGATGTTCGGTCAGTCACAGGGATTTATCATTTTTCGGGTTACTGTAAATCCTCAGTGCAAACTAAATTTCCCTAGATGCCAGTGAACAGGTCCAGCAGGTTGTTTGGATGAAACCATTGACACCAGTGTCCAGACATTTTTCCAGCTGGACGAAAACCCTGAGGAGCATTCAAATTGGTAAGGAAGATGAGACTTACTGTAAGGACATCCGTAAGTCTCCAGCCGGAGTCCGATCCGCCCGCTGGGGTTCCAGTCCAGAGGAATGAGGCGGAGGAAGCGAGCGATCGCCGGCTGCTGCAGTTTGTACTGAACCACGCTGTCTGCATTACTGTTCCCTGGAAAAGACTGAAAACACACAAACACTATGGAAATATCTCAACTGCATATATGCATTAATGGTACTTCTAAAATCTCACAAACACATATAAATGCAAAGAAAGAGTTAAACAGAACTGCTTTTGAAATAAGAGGACTAAGAGTCTACAAGTCACATCACCAGCTTTGTGAGACAGTGAGCTAGATGCTAACATCAGTATGCTAACATGCTCACAGTTGTAGCAAGTATAATTTTTACCATCATAGTTTAGTGTGTTAGCCTGCTAACATTTGGACAAAAAAAAAAAAAATTTGACTTGATAATGGAGAGAGATGAAATGTTAAGGGATCATCAAAGTGATCAAAATTTAACCTGAGAGGGACGTGAACGTCTGCACGAAATTTTACCGAGCCACACTGGCATAGCTAAAAAGTACAGTATATAGAACCAGAGCTGTGTTGCACAATTTAGATGAAAGTTGAGTTTACTAAAACTGAGATTAATCATTTAAACCAACATTTAATCACGAGCTTTGTTTGTGACACAATAAAATACAAGACAAAAATAATAATATACCCTACTAGTCTGCTTGTAATGTTAAGAACAATTGTTTGATCTAAACTCAAACTCTAGAAAAATAAGCTATCAGTGGCATCATCACTATTTCTTTGATTTCAGTCTGTCTCATCTTTCTTCAGGGAGCTGTCATTTCAAAAAATCCTGCCATTCATGACGAAAAAGAAATACATTAACTAGAAGATACTTTATAATTAGCAAAGTGACATCCATTCAGTGCTAAAATATGGTTTTGGATTAGTTGAGTTTAATTATCAGCATAGAAAAGGAAATATTGAGTCTGGGGAAGATTTCAACATGGAGCGTTCAGCAACACAGGATCAATGATTCCTGAAGTCAATGAAGTAATTTACATTGATATGCTGCACAATTATTTCGACAAACATATCAACTATTACATCATCATCAACTTTTACAACACTCTGGCAATAAAAATACCCCAACTTCATTGGGAAAGTGCAGGGTTTTTATGTTAAATGAACATTAATGCCGAGCCCTATATGGTCAATTATTCCATCTCCAACACTTTTGCTGTCGTCCACCTATAGGTCGTCTGTGCAAGCAACTTATTACAACCCATAGTTACACTTTATTGTTACGCGAGCTCTAGCCGTCGAGTAATTATGACGGGGTGCAAAGGAGGAAGTCAGGCGACAAAGCCCACGTTGAGAGGAGGTCGGGTTGGATGGATAGGTCCACAAAACATCGGACTTTCACACAAGAAGCCACTGTTCATTTCCTGTTTGAAACTGATGGTCAACGTTGTTTCTTTTGTCCATGACCATTCCACAACCTTAACCGCCTGTGTATAATTGTAAGCATAACGACAGACGTCCCCTAACCTTGACGAAGTACTTGTCTTAACCCAAACCATGATCTTTTCCTAAACCTAACCAAGTAGTTTTTGTGCCTTAACCTAACTAAACCGAGACCGTATCGTGAACTTAACAGCTTGTTTATTATTATAACCATAACAACAGAGGTCCGTTACATCTGTAGCCATAGGGACGCTATTTCAGGAGACTCTCCTATGGGTCATATCTGAAAGTAAGGCCAAATAACCTGTATGGTTGTTCATATTGGAGGATTCATCTCCCAAGAAACTTGCATATATAGCCAACAGAAGATATGAATATGGCCTCTATGTTGTTTCTTGATGTGTATAATGAAGCTGACCACTGTGCCAACCTGTTTTATTATCATATCGAAAATACACCACATTCCCAGAGGCCAACAGTTAGTGGAAGCAGAGCTTGCTTGGTATAAAAATTTGTTTCTGATGAGGAGATAGAGAGTAAAAGAGATGGAACTCTTGCAACAGTTTAACACCTTTTCTGCTTTGGAAACTTCCACTTTGTGGAGATTATGTTCATTAACCTGCTTCATACAAAAATCTGTCTGCAGAGAGCATGAAAAGTATGAGCAGCGAATTGATCATCTGTTTCTTTCTGACTCTGGGCTGAATGCCCGATGGATCGTTCTCTTCATCTCTTTCCATCTCTTCCATCTGGCTATCTATCGTAATTACATCCCTCCCTTGAAGTTGACATGCAGGTTAACTGGCTCTCCCACTGCCGAATAAAAGCTTAGACACATAATTAACTTATTAAGTCCTTTGTAATTATAAGATAGTGGAGCTGGATCTCCTCATTTGATGAAAAGAGACCTTGAGTTTGATTGTAATAAAAGGAAATGTCAAAAGACAACCTTGCAATGTCACTTTTGGTAATTTTTTCTGCTTAAATTGGGTAGAGGGTTTATATTGTCTGTTTGCTGAGGACTTTTATCTCTTGGACTTTAGGAACATTTTCAAAATCTTACTGGAAGTTAAACTGACAAATCTATATCACAAATAAAGACATATAACACAACTCCTCTCCAGCACGGCGTGTTTTATTCACTAATCAATGTTTTCAGCTGTCTTGTGTACTGTATGTGTGAAGCTGAAATCTCTAGTGTTAAATAAAATCCAATGGAGCGTAACCTTAAGCAGAAAAATGATAACAGGGTTCTATGATTTGGTTCACCCTACGGGCAGGATGACAATGTTTAGTGCCTTCGAAACCCTTCAGAAAGACCATTCCAACAATGATTAATATGACCGACTTCTGATCTGCCAGCTCTTGGTTACAGTTTGCTTACGGTAGATGTAGGCAAGTGAAACTGCTTGGTTAAGGTTAAGGTTAAGGGCGGCGGATAGCGTGGTCATCCAAAGTCAGGTGCAGAACAAAGGCAGCATTCAAAAAAAAAAAAAAAAAGAGGCAGTAACCAAGTAACCACACTTAATTTTGCAAAAAATGCATAAATGCTCTAAATATAAAGGGGTAGAAACAGATATTACTGTACGCCTGGCACCAGGGGGTGACATACTGTACTATCAAAGACGAGGGTTAAAGATATTGTATTTTTCGTTTTAGTAAGAAGTGTTTTATATCTAATTCCTCATTTAAACAATCAGTACATTACTTAGTGTATATACCTAAAATGTTTTACATCGGAGAACCCCCCCCCCCAAAATCACCACTTATGGGAGACATCTTAACCTCTCAATACCAATGGCAGAGTATCTGCATAGTAAAATATTTGGGGATAATGGTGTTATTTTGTATTATGTGATTTAATCTTATGTGTTTTTTTCTGCATATATATCCTGCTGTTTGTTCACATAGATGTTCAATATAATTTTGGAAGCTTGCAAAATTCAGCACGCAGAATACTCATCTCCCGGGGGTCAAGGTTGCGCCATTTGTATGCCTAACCAGCATCCCTGACCTCCTCTCTAAGATGATGATAATGTCAGACTACTTCCCCCTTTCGTCGTCATGGACAACAGTTGTAATTCACATGGCCACAAGAGGTCCTTGTAAAGAAGATGTAAACATGTCATTTTAAGTGCCTGAATTAAAGACCACTGCTGTTGTTTTTCTGTTGAAGATAATTCCATATGGTGGTGTACAAGAGTAGTGTTTCTGTGTTTATGCGGTTGTGTGACAAAGATGTTAAGCGCATCGTCTCTGCAAAGCTCTGAGTAAAACAGAAATGCCTTTAACCCAACAAATGCCACTGAAGACAGGACAGAATCTCATTTACCTTTAGAGAGATTATGTAAATTATCCAACAGCAGCATTTGACAGTCACAGAGAGGGAGACTGAACAAGACGTGGAGAAAGAAAGATTAACTGTGAATGGGAAATAAAGAAAAGTAGAGAGGAATAAAAAGCAAGAAGAAGAAAAGGGAGGAGATTTAGTAAAGAGTATCAAAGGGAAACGATAGAGGAACAAAATGGAGGAGAAAAAAATCATATGGTGAGAAGAAAGAAGGAGATGACCAGCATTGTCAGAAATTGAGAAAAGAAAAGTAAGGGAGAGATCCAGTATATTTCCATGAACCCACAGGCTTCTGAAAAAAAGAGAAAACGAGGATGGAATGAGAGAGAAAGTAGAAAAGAGAAAACAGCATACTGCATCCCTGGTCTCCAGCCCTCTAAGCAGAAGCCCAGCAGGAAATATGTTGTGGTTGATCCAGCAGCTCTGCCGTCAACCTTCTCCTCTGACAGCCTCTCTAAGCCTGGCTGACTAACACACAGAAGTTCAGAAACACTTTGAAATGTGACTGGGATTGTGCAGTTTATGTAAAGTGTCAGATCAACATGTTTTTAAGCTTTGAGAAGCTGCTCTTTGCTCTCTCAGGGAAGATCCTCAGTGCTGAGATTAGCTGGATTCTCTCCATATGAGGAAACTGCCTCAGCCTGGCTTCTAATCAAAAGCTCCTCTTTCCAGCACTGTAACGAATTAGGCTTCAACATGAATAAATGTCCACTCTTATAGAAGGGAGAAAAATGCACCTTTTCTATGTTTCTAGCACTTTTTGATTCGGTCTTAGACTCAGTAGGGGTCTAAAGTTTGAAGTTTTTAAGTGGCTAACTGTGCTGACACGATTCACCAATGTTTTCTCTCTCTACAAAAACAAGATCAAAACTATTCCAGTGTCTCTGTAAACTGAACAATGTACCACAATGGGACAAACACAAGTCCAACACGACACTCGGGCATTGAGAAAACCCTCAAGTGAAGGGCTGTGTCTACTAGGAGGTGGGAGGTGATGCCTCACTGCCTCGGCTGTCCATCTGACGGATTTCTTCGTTATTCAGTTCTACGGAGGCCAGCTGCGCCTTTTCGCATTCTGGCTCTGGTGTGCCATGTTTTTGCCATGACTTCACGCACGATCAGTGCCAGAAGGAGTGCTTAAATGCCCAGTAAAGTAGAGGCAAGATTACCTAGCTGATGTCATCATTCCAGTGCAACTGAAAAAGATAGGTCACCCTGGGAAGTGTCAGAAATCAGACTCGTGACTCATTCACTCAGTCGCTTACTCTACAGCGAGTATTAGATAGAGTTTGAGATTCAGTTGGAGAGTAAGATGGCAAACTGATCATTCAAGAGGACAGAGTTCACATTACATTGTTTTCATTGAGAAAATGGAAGCAAGGGTTCTGGCACGTTTGACGATTTCCCTAGGTAGCCATAACTTTCACAGTCTTTGACTATTTGACTATTTATTAAAACTGTCAGTTTAAGAGGTGAACAAACTCAAGCACCTCTTCATAGAAAGCTCAAATGTGCACAGCAAGTATTCTGCGTTTATATCCAAGGAATCTTGTAAAACTTGTGAAAAAAAGAAGTGATGTATTCAAAGCCTAGCATAGGGAATATATGCCTTAGCTGAAGAAGACTCTGAGATACAGCTGAAAGCTCTGAAAAAATAGTAAGTGGAGGACTGAGTTCAGATAATTCTGATTTCCCAAAGGTCAAGAATGAACTTTTGTGCCTATAGTTTTACATCCCAGCCATTTTAATAAAATCTACTAATTTTCATTTTTTAAAACATGTTTATAATAAATGTAATTTGCAATTACAGAATATTGTTGAATATTAAAACTTACAAATAAGCAGCATTATAATGATACCCTAGTATAATATTTTAGTGACTATAATAGGTATTGTCCATAGTTAAGAAGTTATTACCATCCCTCCAGTAGAGGTGGGTGACTAACTGCAGTACAAACTGTCTGTTTTGTATTCCTTCCTGCTTTTTAACACCTTTCAAAAAAAGGTATTTAGCAGTGACAGTAAACACAGTGTTTACCCTCTTTTAAAAGTCAAAAAGTAGAGACGGTCAAAAAGCACAACTTAGGGTTACAGAAAACCGATGCCTTTCTGTCATCACAACAGCAGCTTAAATGCTTGGCAACAAGTTTGTGCATTCAGCAGCTCTCCTGCAAGGTTTCATCCATTAGAAATGAAGAGGCAAGCTCATGATGGCTGGATTTATCTGCACGGTATTCACAGGGCCACATACTTGGGCACTGCTCGCCACTACATCACTTCATATGAGTTACACAGAACAAGATACGATGATGTTTATTTATCCCTGAGGCGGAAATAAAGTCAATACGAGGGCAAAGACCAAACGTGTAGCTTGTGTCACTTGTGTGATGGGATGGAAATGACTTTTGATGTAGGACTTTCATGTGATAGATGCATGTGCAGTGTGGCGCACCCCTATACTGTCCTCCTGTCTGTACTGCTTCCAGTTGTGTCCCGTGTCACTGAACATCAGCAGGTACGAGGTCAGCCAATCAGAGCTGCCGTAGCGGCCCTGAGTAGCGAGCGCGGTGATCTTGGTGCGCTCACCCAGGTCGACCTCCAACCATTGATACTTGTCTGATGTGAGAGGGGACCAACCTCCAGCTCCTGCAAAGAGAAAGGAGAAGAAAAAAAAAAATCAGAATACAGTAAGTGACTTATTACATTTTCATCTATTTGGGATGAAAGCTTTGGCAGATGCCAAAAATGAATTGCATTGCTTGACCTTTAACTCTGGACTAAAACTGTTATGAAACTGGAATGAAGAAAAGCGAGTGAATGAGGGAAACATCTTTAAATCCATTTTGAGACTATAATGGGATATAAATCATACTTTAGGAACTTTCCTGCAAAATTTAAATCCTTCACATTTGTCCTGTGAATCGCTGCGACAGTGTTGACAGCAACACAATCAACATTTGATATTTCACTTCTCAAAGCAACGTAACTAAGAGAGATCCAAAAAGGGTGAATTATCTGTGTCTGAAAATCTGTAAAATAGTTTATAAATCAAGACAATACAGTCATGCAATGTTAAGAAATCTATTAAAGAAATTCCCAGATCTGTACCTAGAGCCAGAGCCACATGGGAAGTTACTCACTTGTGCCCTAAAACGCTTGTGTTAGTCGTCATGTTGGTTTTTCCTTAAAGTTGTTACTCAACTGTATCGTTGAGCTGTTATTCTGACCAGTGGCTAACACAGGTTCATCACAGGTATTGGTCTGAAATTGGCATCAACTAGTCAACATCAAGCAGAATAGATGTGGAAGTACTGTAGAAACTTCCACCTACACGCTAGCATTGATTGGCTATGCAAAATATCACCAATTAGCCCTACTCCTTCACATTTGTATCCTTCCCCATATTAAATATCACAAATAAAAGGGCTGTGTTATAATTCATTGATTGTTTGAGATCTTTTGCTTCAGCAAATAAGAAGGCGATCGATTAAAGTGAGTTGAATAATTAAAGACAGGTGCACTATTTCAGTGGCAATCTTTCTAATGCAAAATAGCATCAACAAGGGGCTTTGATGCAAAATACATAACACTGCGTCAAGGTCACTGATTGATACATACAGTGTTATACAGCTCATTATTATGCAGGACATTAACCAGTATTGCATTGTGATAGGACCATGTCTTGTTCTCAAAATGCTCCAATCTTCAAAAGCTGTATTGCAAATTTTCTTTGCAGTACGAGACATAAAGACAATGTTTGTGACCTTGCACACTGAAGGGTGGGGGGGGGGGTGAGAAGTCTGTCTGGACAGATAAACTGGGGTTGATTGAATGGACTGCTAAACAATAAAGACACTTCAAACACCGAAAAAGCAGGCAGTATGAGTGTGTGTGCCTGTAGGAAAATGATTTGTCGGGCCAAAATGACGACACAGAGCTCAAGCACCAGATGGACGGATTCTGAGGGAGGAGGCTGCTGACCAGTGTCCCACTGAGCACACACACAAACAGGAGAACACAAGCCCACAGGCAGAGAGAGTGTCAGAAAGCCCTACCAAGAACAAACACATTGAAAGTAGCTTAAACGCCACGTGACTTTTTAGAAAGACAATGCATTTCTCCTTCTTCGAACAGCAGCGAGCCAATTTCTTGGCCACCCGCTGCTCTACATACAAGCTCAAAGTTACAAGCATGGCTTGTTACGTGTGAACATGTTTTTAATAAGAAACAAAAGAAATGTTGGAGGGAAACTCTTTCTTCTGCCTGTATATGTAGTCCTATCCTCAAAGACAAGAAGCCTATTTTTCAGCGATATGACAAAAAATAGAACAGAGTATGTGTCGCACGCCAGGATCAGACTATACAACAGTTACACACCTGCTGTGATCTGGCTGAAAGACATGTCAGACAACACACTGAACTCCGACCAATCATGGCTTGCGGTCTTTCGTAACCTGCACCACGTACAAAGGTATTCAGGCAGGAGGGGCCAGTGACAGACTCTCCATATCAGGAATGCCAACGACCGTATCACCACAGACCCCGTCTGTCGAGGCCTCACGAAGCATCCCAGTCACATAATCAGTATCCATACAGCGGATGAAACAACAACTTACTGTGCCCGATGGGGCCAACTGTGCCATTTCCATGTTGATATGATGTGGCCTGCATAAGGTATGATGTTATATTTTTTTAATTTATTACCCAGTAGAAGTGCTGAAGAGTCTGTGCTACTTTTTTTTAAAAGCATTGCAGTTCTGAAATAATGCATAAAAACTACAGAATACCGAATCACTCAACAAAAGCCAACTAAGCTCATGTCTTTCTGTCTGTCTAACACTTTGGTTAAGAGCAAGATATGTCCACTGATCCTTGGTCTAGTATCAATATCAGCTCAAAATTCTGCCATGACCAACACTTGGGTTGATAACAAGGTATTTGAAATGTTAATTGCCAGATTTCCATGGCATATGCTGTGAATATTCATGTTCCCTGGAGGATGAAACCTAGTTTCTTTTTGTTGTGTCTATTGTCACGATTATTCCAAAATTCCATATTTTAAACATGAAATGTTTATATGTAAAAAGCAATTTGATACAGAATTTACTGAGCACTTTCATGCTCCCCAGACAATGAACTCTTCTCACATGCTAATACACTTAGGCCAAAATATTAACTTTAGGCAGAAGATACTGAAAGATTTATCTCATAAACCTAAATGTGCAGATTACCATTAAGCAACTTTATGCACCTGAAATTGAACCCTTTTTGATGAACCACTGAATTACTTTTTATGAGCCTGTATGGTACTACCTTCATTTTTTTTATGTGACCTGAAATATTTTTGATTAATAACATTGTTGGAGCATTTATATGTGCTCCGTCCTAACGTTGTCTACGAAGGAAAAAGTCGGAAACAGAATGAAAATGAGACAAAAACCCTTATTGATGTGTTGAACTTAGGCTAGTTTTACATGGCTATACTAGAGGATATGTTCTCACCCTGAGTGTCATGTGTGTTCAAAAGGGCAACAGCTGGAACAGTTACAGTACTTTTACCTCTCAAAAATGTTTCCGAAGCTCAGCAGTGAAAAATGGAATCAGTGTCGGTCTGGTGGCTGGTGGAGCCTGATCTTTAAAGATCTAAAGGCCAAAGCTAATAAGCACTGGACTAACAGACGTGTCCATTGACAGCAGAACAGAAAAAAGCAGCCTCTGACATTTACTCATGAAGATTAGCCTGTAGAGGAAAAGAGAAAGAGATCAGAGGGAAACGACTCAAAGACTGAGACACGTTGCAGAGATTTACTGTGTCCACTCTGTTAGTATAACTGAAACTAATATAATTGAGGTGAACTGATGGCCGACGGTCTCGATACTTTTTGTCACGGCTGTCATTTTAAATCAAAGAGATCTCCCTGTGTTTCCCCTCAGTGTCTGTCACGCTACCAGATCTTACCACCCGCTGAGAAAAGTACGGGTTAATGGAGGTCAAGTGTGTGACATCACTGCTTTGAGGGCCGAAACAGAGGATGAAATTGGGTCATCCCAACGAATCAGGGACAGTGAGACAGTCCCAATGGAAATTTGGGAATCTAAAACCAAATCAACTCCTTATATACAGTATCTGTATCGAGTATTTTGTTCTGTTTTGTTTCATTTGTTCACACAGCGATTAAAGCTGCTACCTTTTTTTCCCAACCTTTATTTTCCTTAGGGAAATATTACTGAGAGCCAATGCACTGACTACACTGACAGTTGTCCAAGCTGCCCAGCTCCCCTGGGTGTAGGGGCCTTGCTCAAGGGCACCTCAGTGGGGGTAATGAAGGAGAGGCATCTGCTACTTTTTCACTTTTCACATCCAGATTTATCCTGCTGATCTGGGGACTGAACCAGCAACCTTCCCGTCACAAGCCCACTTCACTAAACTTTAGGCCATCAGTTTGCTACACTGAGTCAGTCATTATGATTTACACTGTGTCATTAATAGATCTGCTAACACTTTCTTGCAGTTACTTCCACTATTGAGTTGGTATCACCTATATTCGCATAACAGTAACGGAAGTAAACGCGCATCATTTTCCTTTTCTTTTGTCGATTTATCTGGAAAATCGGGTAAATTTTGCTACCGTCCTGAGAAGTCACTGTCCTGGCTACTATCCTAAGAGAAGGTCTAAGTGAAAACACCTGTGTGGGTGGACTATGGCTGCGCAGGGTCTTTAAAAGTTAAAAACGATGTGTTTTCACACCAGCATTTTCAGGTTGTGGTCCTAATAATCTCTGTCCACTCTGAAATGCCTAAACAATTTTTCGGTCGGAAAACCATAAAACTAAGCATCACAGTCAACATCTAGTGAGAAGTTTGACATACGCAGCCTGGTTACTTCGCTGAGTCTTTGCTCATTAAAATGACATAAAGCACAACACCTGACCTTTTTTCGGTTTTCCCCATGCATACAAAAACGCATTTTTGGATTATCCATTCTGGACGCCAGAATGGATAATGGACAGAAAAACAAAACAGAAAGAAAAAGATGTGTTTTCTGGAAAGGCTGGCTGAGTGTGAATGTTGTCTTTGTCTGAGGTTAACTGTGAAATAATATGAGGTGCAGCAAGCTCGGACAGTCTGGCCAAGCCTGGCTGCTTCTGACTACTTCACTACGAGGAGCAGATGGATGGAAAACTAAATAAATGACCGTTTCATCATCAATAATGCACTGATATTCCATCAGACAGCTAGAGACAGTAAGGTAGAGGGACAAATGGGCAGAAAGGAAAAGACAAAGGAGGCAGAAATGAAACTGAGAGGCAGACAGGAAGTAGGACAGAGAGACAGGCAGCTTAAAGGATATAAAAGGCAGCTGGAAAGACATGTAAAAGACAGACTTTGATAAGTGCCTGGCCCAGAATGAGCACTGGTCATTTGCATGAGAATACAAAGTCTGGAGGGTAATTTCAGCATCCTGATAACATGTCAGTCGCACAGAGAATCCGACAGGAAGCTAATGGGCAGCTCTGACAGCAGGCTGGAGAACACTGCAGGTTCTCTGCAGAAGGAGCAGGAAAGATTTCCATTTTTCTAAATGTCACACTGCAAAGCAGGCACTTTGAGGAAAATCAAAACATCTTATTTTAGGATGCTTAAATCGTATTATTTTCATATCCAAGATAAATCATCTTGTCAGGAACAGTTTGCATTTCAAATCATAAACATTTTTTCACTGTGACTGTTCTTGATATGTCTTAGAAAGGGTAGTTGATAAGACTGAAAAAGGAAGTCTATGGTTGTACCACTGATATTCCAAACATATATTTGGAGAAAAACTATATGTTTTTACTCAGTTCAAGAATAAAACCAATCTTAAAAGTAAACAAGAAAACAATACCAATAATATATGTTTTGTTTGGAGCTGACATTGTCTTACCAATTACCTTTTAACAATCTGTGGGAACCAAGGCTGTTTTGATATCAAGAGATTAGGGTTCAAAAGTGCAAATTTAGGTAATTTATTGCATATTACTTTGACTGGAATTATGTGACCAGGGCAAAACAACTAAATGGCATGCAGAAAGATAGTCCACGGTGATCTGCAGAGAATGACTGGATATGAAGAACAATTCCTGATTAGCTCGCTGCTCTTTCACGCTCAGTCCAAACCTACAGACTCCAGTTACAGGCTCTGAAGTTTAATCCCACCTTCAAATATCACTCTTTGGGAAAATGATTACTGTGGCACAATAATCATTTTCAAGTCCATTCCAGCATAATTGGAGTGGCGTCACTGATAACTGTCAGCGTCGCCTGCCGAAGAAAGAAAACGTGGAGACTGCTATTAACATTTGGCAAGAAGACAGAACTGACTAAATTAGTTCTTACCAATGAAAAGTTTGGATAAAGGAAGAGAGGAAGTTGAGAAAAGAAGTTCAGGGAAAGAGAGATGGAATTCAATAGAGAATGGAAGATAAAAAGTCACAGGGGGAAATCGGAATGAAGAATAAGAGAGGCCATCGGGGAGACTGAAATAGTTGAGTCATTCATCCACCAGGTTCCTGGTAAAAGGCCATCCATCTCCGATCAATAGACTATCACAGCTTTTTATCCACTTCTTGTGTCAGACTCAATGCTAACAGACCTCCACTGTGATCAGCTTTGTCAGGTTAACGTCTGAAGTACAATGTCACGTCCTCTGGTCTGACTGCAAACAGCAACGGGACAACTGTTGGGTTTTGTAAAGTGTCTACTGTCTATGGAGAATATAGGTTATAAGAGGTTGTTCTTTCCGTCAAGTATGGCTTCAATTTTTTTTACAACCTTATTTTTTGTCAGCATGTGTCTTCAGACGAGTCAAAAAACTGCCACTCTCGTAGTGTCCATGGTCCTTTTAGCGACACTGTGTTTATGGATGGCAATGTCAGTATGTCCGTCCACCACTTCGGTCCAGACTATAATTTCTCAACAACTATTTGATGGTTTTCTATGAAATTTTGTGCGCACATTTGTGGTCCCGAGTGACTTGGGATTCATCCTCCTACCGAACAGGTCAAAGTTCTTACTTATCCAGTGAAGTATCCCAACATTTACTGGCGGTATTGGCACCCTGATTTTGCACAGACATGCATGGATTCCAGCGGATAAATCCTTATGACTTTAATGATCCCCCGACTTCTCTTCTTGTGCCACCATGAGGTGGACAAGAAGAGAAGTCAGGGGAGTTGTAGTTTTAGTGAAATGTGTCAACAACTTTGGATGGATTGCACTAAAACTTGTCTCTGGCATTCATGCCCCCCTCAGGATGAACTATAATAACTTTGGGATCCCTTAGGTTTACATCTACCACCATCATATAAAATATTAATACCTTGTTTGGAAGCTAACTCATGTGCACAACATTCAACTCAAGATGCATATCGATATGTTTTATATCATGAATTATGGTACCACCATATATTGGTACACCCATATAAAGTAAAAAATATGTTTATTTACACAGTATCTGGATGATTCTCACTAGATATCAATAACAACAAGGTTTCAACGTGTGTAAAGTTAAAGATTCTAGCTGCAAGACGGTCTGATTAAATCACTTGTAAAGGTGCTGTGTAGGTGGTATTCCAAGACTCTGATAATCTCTGTTCACTTAGCGGGTAAATGAATTGAGAGAGAGAAGCTGCTCCTCAGAGAACAACCGGGGGAGGCGGAGTGTTAGCAGCAGCAGCAGGAGATGGAAATGAGATGGAGACTTTCATTTATTCATCGATTTCCTCAGCAAAAAGCTGTGATCGCTCCCTGGGATCCTGCACCATGAATGTTGCTAAGGAGGAAATGTGACACACACAGCTTTCCTCATCTTCAGACTACATAATAGAGCTAGATATTGGAGAATATATGAATATTGAAGCAGTTATGCGGTGAGTGTTTTAAGGCACTTTATGTGCTGATGAGGCAAGAATCAAGCCAAAATATAATGCAGTTCTATATTGACAATTTGTTGAGTATTACATATGTTTTTATCCACTATTAATCCTTTAACACCAGAGTCTTTTTTTTAATTACTACATATATTACATGTTCATATTCATGTAATTTTTCTTTGTACTAGCAATCTGTGAACGTTCTACGTTCTGTCATTGTACAGATGTGTACTATTGCCAAAGTTAAGAGTCTTATCAGTCCTCTGTTACCAAAAAGTCAGATCAGCAAACAGAGAGAGAGGACTGGCAGCATTTAGCAGCAAACAGACTATCCCCAAAATCTCAGCCATCAAACTGAGGACTGCAATGTTCTGCAGCCTCGGCTTCCTTTAGTTTCCCAGGTGGTGAAAATCACTCAGATCCAGATTAAACCCGTCTCACCCTCCCAGCTGATTCTGGGCTTTGATGTTGGGATAAAGCAGCGAAGCCCGTTCCCTGCAAAAAGCTCCACAACAAATCCTGATCTTCATTTTGTCAAACCCTCACATCAGGATCCAGGACAGGACTCCCTGTTGGGTTTTCATGCAGGACAAGCAAACACCATTCACATTTATCCTTCTGGTGTAAACCCACAATACAAACAGCACAAGTAGAGAATAAAGACAGAACAAAGCAACTCTTGCTTGTTCTCTCTTTTAGATTCTCTTGTCTCTCAGAAATGATTCTGATCCTCTGTCTCCCTCTAAACTAGTCACAAGTGAGTTGCCTGTAAGTCTTTGTGAATCCAGTGAAAACTTTCCTGTTTGTTATGTTTTGTGTTCTTAGCTTTAACAAAGTCTCTTCTCCCCTGAGATCCTCTGTTGCAAAAAGTCAGATCAGCAAACAGAGAGAGAGGACTGGCAGCATTTAGCAGCAAACAGACTATCCCCAAAATCTCAGCCATCAAACTGAGGACTGCAATGTTCTGCAGCCTCGGCTTCCTTTAGTTTCCCAGGTGGTGAAAATCATCCAGATCCAGATTAAACCCGTCTCACCCTCCCAGCTGATTCTGGGCTTTGATGTTGGGATAAAGCAGCGAAGCCCATTCCCTGCAAAAAGCTCCACAACAAATCCTGATCTTCATTTTGTCAAACCCTCACATCAGGATCCAGGACAGGACTCCCTGTTGGGTTTTCATGCAGGACAAGCAAACACCATTCACATTTATCCTTCTGGTGTAAACCCACAATACAAACAGCACAAGTAGAGAATAAAGACAGAACAAAGCAACTCTTGCTTGTTCTCTCTTTTAGATTCTCTTGTCTCTCAGAAATGATTCTGATCCTCTGTCTCCCTCTAAACTAGTCACAAGTGAGTTGCCTGTAAGTCTTTGTGAATCCAGTGAAAACTTTCCTGTTTGTTATGTTTTGTGTTCTTAGCTTTAACAAAGTCTCTTCTCCCCTGAGATCCTCTGTTGCAAAGCAGCTCTTTGGTAACAGACGACAGATTTGGATCTGCTTCCTCTCTATGGTCTCTTTTAGATGCAGTTAAACCTTACATTTCACTGGACTAAATAAACAGCTCACATCTCCTCTTAGAAAAAAAAACATAAGCCTTATAAACATTATTCCAGGCCCTAATACACTGACAACATTATTAGTAAAAGTATGGTATATACAGTCTGGTGAGTTGAATTACATTACCCTGATCAAACGCAACATTATCTAGTCTTACCGAGTCAAATTTGACAACAGAAATTCTTCCTCACCCTCTCTCCTGTTGAGTTTGGCGAAGCCTGGTGCGTGGCTGCTGGACAGCTGGGAGGAACTCCTGAAGGATGATGGTGGCAGATTGGACACCAGTGCGCTGTCACACACCTCTGTCAACCACAACAAAGCAGAAAAAAAAAAAAAAATCACACTTAGTTACAGTAGGCCTTTAAAATAACTATGTACTTTTTCTAAAATTGTCATCTGAAAATCAAGTATTTTCTCTGTCACATATGCTCAATTGAGAGTCGGGACAATTTGTCACATCTGTTGTCAAGGCTTTGTGGCTCTGACCGTTTCTTTACCACTCTTTAAACAGTTTTGTATCATCAGTATTAGAGTAACTTTTTTTAAAAAATTTCGTTATTGATTAATCACAACTTTATAGGATCCAAGATGACATCTTCAAATGTCTTGTTTTGTCTGATGAAAAGGCCAAAACCCAGAGGTGTTCAAATCCTGCAATTTGAGAAGCTGCAACCTGAGAATGTGTAATTTTTTTTCTACCGTTTTTGCTTGGAAAAAATACCAAAACAAATAATTGATTATCAAAATAGTTTCTGATTATTTCTCTCTTGATCAGGTAATGGATTAATCGACTAATCGTTTCAGCTCTAAACAAAAGCATTAATTATTAGTAAAATCTCGATCACACAATTTAGCTTTGTTGTCGGCTTAAAACAGGAATTTATCATTAAATAAGCCCCCAAGCACCAATATTTCGGCCATTTCTGCAGTCGCAGACTTTTAAGCAGTAAAATAAGAATTTACTTGGTTTGCAGATATTTCCACATTTGAGGACACACACACTTTTGCAGCCAGAGATAACCTCACAGCAACATCCATTCAAAGTGAAAGAAATTGATAGACTCATAGAAGTGTAAATAGTTGGCTAGAAGTACCTCAGCACTTACTCTGAGTGATACAGCACTTAGAGGTTCAGAAAAACAGAATACCAGATTCTTTTAACCGCAGTAAACACCTTTGAGTAACTGAGAGAGGAGTAGTGCATTTTCATCACTGAGCTGCAGGTTTAAAAGGTGCTATATGTAAGTGTTCTCCGCCGCTGGATGTGGCTTGCTGGGAGCGGTTGGTGGTGGTGGTGAGAAAAGTCGCTTTGCCAAGTGGTTCAGCCACTGTTGCGTTTACAAGACGAGGTTAGAATAGGCCCTCGGGGCAGCGCTAATTTTCATCCTCTCACACTGAACTGAGGGCAGACTGGACGCCACAGTGACTCACTATCGCAAAGTGGTATTACTAGATGGGACAGGCTGGGGTGTAGCTGGTTAGCATGCTAACTTCGGTAGAAGAAAAAGGAGTGATATGAATAGAAGCAAAACAAGAGCTAACGTTGTTGTTGCTTTCCACTGCTGGAGACAGCTCTCGGCGAGTGAAAGAACAAAGTTTTAACGCTGAACTCACAAGTAAAGAGCTGTTAATGTTAATGTTGGCTATGTAGCGATAGCAAAAACTTTATAGCTAACTATATAGCACCTTTAACGTCAGCTAAGTGAAAACAGGCCTTTGACTTTACTTTCCAGTTACCCAGTGAGCAGTAAGAAGTTAACAACAGCAGGCTGAACCTCTCTTAGTATGAGAGAAAATCATAAATCATAAAAGCAGTTGGATAGAAGCATCCGAGCTCTTCTCCAGAGTTGAGTGGTTCAGAGAGCAGAGATCAATAGTAAAAAACCACACTGAAAATATCACAATATCAGACGCAGCAGGAGATGGATTATTCTCCATCTCTTACCCTGAGTGAAAAACTGTTGAATTGTTAAAAGCAGCAGGACGGGAGCTCACTGATGCTGTGAGATGAAATGCTTGTATCTCCTAATTATCCAAGATTTTCAGGTCTAAAGTTTCAGAGTTTCTTCCGTCAGGTTTTTACAGTTTCATTAGAGCAAAAGCTGCCGTTTTCTAGACCTTTTGAGAGATATTAATGACAAAAAACTGTTTTTCAGTCTTGCACTATTATAACATGAGTGGCAGAGCAGAGTCTACTCATTGAGGAGGCGGCTTACTGTTCCCCAGGTGGAAGCAGGTCTTTTATCTGTAATGGCACTATATTAAATGAATGAACAGTGTAATAATGTCCATTTGGATGGATGAATGGTGTAATTCTGCCAAAATGGATAAATGAATGTTATAATCATGTCCTGCTGTGGAGATAAATGGCGTCCTGAATGGTTCATTATAGGCTGGATACTGATGGAGACGGATCAGTGTTGTCAGAAGAAATCTTCACGTTTCACACACTTTATTTGTTTATGGATGATCGACTTCAATAAAACCATCATATGTTATACATACATATCATCCCACAATAATTAACAGTAATTCAGCTTGTTTTAATTGGCTTCTCCACCACACACTCCCAGGAAATCATAAACATGCAAATATGGCTAAAATTATTGAAAGAATTTCACTTTACTCTTGCTGCAGCTATTTCATTTGTTTGTTAAAATTGCATTACTCTGAAAACATACAATAAAAAGTAAAAAGTCACACAGTAGAAATGAATGTCTGCACAGCGTAATTATATATCAATCAGAAGTACACACACAGAATCATGAAAATCCGCTCAATAAATATTCATAGTTTTCCTCTCGAGCTCCAAACTGTAACACTGCCTCCGTCTAAAGCCTCTTTGTTAATGGATGTTGTTCTCCACCACTGAGGCAAGAGCCGATTACTATGATTCACGCTGCATTCTGATCCCGGCCCACAATTCTGACAACAAGGCTTTAGCTTCGATTAGTCTGTCAAAACTGGTGTACTTCATCTGCCTCTCGAACTCCACCAAGGCCTGATGATTTCACTTTCTAAAGGGGAATAGCATATTAGCGCATTTTAACATGGGTGATTAGCTGATTAGACAGATTCAACAAAAACATTGTTATTTGTCCTTAGTTAAAGTAACTGGCATGAAATTAAAAGTACAGGATTTTCCAGTTTAGTCATTAATATGGCTTCACTAGCTGAACTGTGATATCTTGGTATAATTATTGTGTTCAAAGAACTGTAAAAGTCTTTGGCTATTCAGGGACAAAGCAGCTGGTTTCCTGCCAAATATGGAGGCAATTAAATACATTGTAGAGGCCAGATGTGGCTGCCTGCCCTCAAAATAATGGTCTTATTTGTGTATGTTATTTTTACCTCTCACTATTGATGTGGTAGTGAAGCTATTGCTACAAAGTTCTGGCCACAAATAGCGTCAAAAATGGGGTTTGATATAATGAAAACATTAAAGCTGCTATAATCAGTATTTTTTTATAACAATGGATTTATATGTAATGTGAGAGGTCACGCATAGCGATGACGTCAAAGAGAATTATATTCTTATATTCTGTTTTTAGTGTTACTTTGTAACATCTGTACAGGGACTACAGATGAAAATAGCCTCTTGGCTAACTCTGGGGCATTTATACCTATATTTATGGATGTGCATCATCGCTGTTAAATAAACCAGTAAATAATAGGGCTGACCTGAAAGCCTGGAAGCTTCGAAGCTTCTACCATTGCCATGGAAATCTATGGCAACTGTATGTCCAAATAGCATTCCAGTATTCAAATGTTGTTTTTTTATTTTTTTATTTTTTTACTATCATTATATATGCATTACCACAAATTTCCCGCATAGCCCATAAAATAAGAAATAGTAATCCAGCATTATCATTTTGCATCAACGTTAATTATTTTAGACATTTCATCTTATGGATAGTTTTGTGCGTCAGTCACAGCTCTCATCTAAGGTTATCAGCACTGACAACGGGACAGTGACACGTGAGCTCATGACCACGTGGAGGACTTACAAGTTACAACAACACCAGCAAGATGTCGAAAAAGTCAAGCGTCTGGAATAGCTTCCAAACTCTCGGAGATGACCCCCAAAAAGTCGAGTGCCCGATACGGCAAAGGAAACTGGCATATCACAAATCATCCACAATGAGTTTGGCAAGTCACCTGAAAACTGTTAGTAACAGCTCATAGCCGTCTTGCAAAGTGCTGAAATTTTCTTTTCTCTATTATGGCTGATGAAGGATTATAACTTTAAAGGTTTCAGATATGAAGAGTTTTACGTCTGGGAATATTTACTACAGCTGCTTGTTAGCAGCTTATTACACTTTATAGTTAAACTTTAACAATTATATTATTAGTAGAGTGGTTTTGAGCTGCATACATATTTAATTACACTGTTTTAAATGCGGTCTACCTACTTGAAAATCGTCAGAAGGGCTCCAGTTTTTTGGTCCTCTGAAACTCCTCCTGTTAATCTTTATTCCTGCAGGCCTTGGCCTGACAGACACTGGTTACTGTGGGTGGTGGGGGAACCCTCAGTCTGAAAGGCAGCTGAATTACAGTAGTCAGAGGAGGTAAAACGAGAGGCACAGCTCTCTAATGGTGACCGCTGTAATCCCTGAGGAGATAATGTGTGGTGAGAGCACAACCTCACCGAAGTAACACTTGACACCGAAAGAGAGAGAGAGAGCGTGGCGGAGTTTAGAAACGCCAGGCCGGTTTTTCTCAGCGAAGGTTTGTCATTTAAGAGCGGACGTCCCTGAAAGTGCGAGCAGTGGAGCACAAACACAGACAGCTCAGAGGAAAATGGAGCTAAATGTTGAATTCCTGCTGGACTCTGCAGCTACTAAACCTCAACACTGACCCTGGCTGTGTTGGACAGAGAGCTTTCCTGAATATCAGACTACTACACTAAGTTTCTGCGTCTGGTGAAACAATAAAAGAGGGGGAGTCACACAATCCTCAACCAGCAAGGACAGGAAACCATTATTCTGATATTTGAGTGATAATTAAAATCTTTTCATTTCAATGAAACATCCTCCTGGACACCCATCACTCACCCTCTGCCAACCCATCCATCCATACAGTGTCAAGTTTATCATTTGGCCAAAGTGTCAAATGGTGAGTTTGACAGCATTAAAACACACACACACACACACACACACGCACGCACGCACGCACGCACGCACGCACGCACGCACGCACACACACACACACACACACACACACACACACACACACGGTCAAACATATTTAATCATCTGTGACATGGCAGGCTAATACCAGAGGCAGGGAGGGTGGCCACAGCTCATTCACCTGCATTATCCATTTCTTGCTGTTTGGCTGAATAACAAAGTGCCCACACTGGAGACCCTGAATACTGATGAGCTCCATCCATCACCCCAACAAAGAGCAGTAAACGGGAGGTCCTGCACTTCAGAGCTCTATAAGACCCATAAAAACCCAGAGTTCAGCGCTTCTCAGAATGAGCTCAGCCGACTTATTTATCCATTCAGAGCCCGTAGCAGAAAGCAGGATAATGAGGGTCCAGCAATTGTTGTTTTTGCTCCAGAGCACTAACAATCGTCCTCAAGAAAAAAATGTCAATGTTCATTTTACTAATCTGCCAAACATCTACCTCCAGTTTGACCCAAAGGGGTTCAAGCCTTATCCTTCCTGGTTATACACAAACAAAGAAAGCATTAAAAATAGAATAAATAGTTTGAGTTTAGTTTTTCTTTAACTCAATACCACATTTGGTTCTCTCACAGTCATAGAGAAGAGACAATAAACTGCAAAGTTGCATTCTGAGTCACCAACTCATGTTTGGTACAAATTCTTCAGGAACTGTTCTAAACTAAACTAAAAACTAAAAAACTAAACTAAAAAAAAAAAAAAAAAAAGTCATTCATCATTAAGTCCCATGCTTCCACCAAATTTTGTAAATGTTTTCAAAGTTTAGCATTTAATACCAGCCCCTTTGGTGCAGGCCGTGTGCTTCTCTTTCTCAGAGGTGGGAAAGTTAACCAGACAATAAATTTGACAAACCAGCCAGTTAGTCCACGTCCTTTTCGTCCCTATAAAAACAGAATATAATTGTATGAAGACATTTCAGATAAAAGCATAAATTTCCCCTTTTCTGTCGTTTTTCCAGTGTATTAGAAAGTTTGAGATGGGACTAATTTAACATTTAACTTTCAGTTGTCAGGGTACAATCATGGTAGAGAAAAATTCTTATTTTTGTAAAGTTTTTAAATTCAGTGTCAATTTATTGCTACAGTTGCACATGCAGATATCTAGAGTTTTTTGAGGTATTGATAATCATATTGCCTAATCCTAATCAATCATAAAAACCGTTAACTCAATATTCTTTGAGAAAACCTACTGTAGTGTTACTTCTTGCAGTCTAATGGTTCTGTTTAGTTGATTCATTGAGACGAAGCGCAGTCTACAGCCATAACCGATGAAATAATAGCCAAAGAAAGACGCTCAGAAAATTTTGCTGGTTGCTCCTCTATGATCGTTTTAAAGAGGCTTGTATAAACATGCAACATGGACAATGTTGACAATAGGGATAATATATAGAAATATAGGGTTTGATAGGTAGCCTATATTGATATTTTCTTGTTGTGCTTAAGTTGTTTAATTGTCTATACGTGTTTTCTGCAAATTATTTTTGGATGTACATACAGGAAGCAATTTCAAATGGTGTCCTATCTGAATAGGCAACTTAGGTACATGGAATCCTTAACAATTGAGACTGTCTTCACTAGAGGATGGACAGCATTGGTTAGCAGCAAGGCAGAGGTGGCTGTAATGGCTGGTTCATGTGTTATGAATGGAGGCAGACTGGAAGGAGAGTGCTGTCCTAGCTTTAAGTCCCACGGTGGATGAGGAAGATTACAGTTGGCAAGTAAATAAGTCTGACTTTTTTGTGCTCTTTCCTGAGAAGCAACCTCTCGTGCGTGTGTAAAACGTGACTCAGTAGCAAAGTCAAAACACTGTTGTAAGCCACAACAAGTTTAAGGTAGGAGGTTGAGTTGGAGTGGACGGTTGGTTTTACAACGTGGATAACTTCCACAGTGGAGACCACAGTTCATGTGCCTTCTCCTGCCAATCACAATGGCAATATTTCCCATTAAACAACAAGGTTAACCAAGTAGTTTTAATTTCCTAGACTCAACCAGACCTTAACCACAGATGCAGCAGATGAGAAAATGCTCATATTAGTAATTTTACAACCCATAAGTCACTTACACACGAAACCATGTTGGAGAACATGCTGGTCTAAACACTGTTTCA
Source organism: Xiphias gladius (assembly GCF_016859285.1). Classification (NCBI taxonomy): domain Eukaryota; kingdom Metazoa; phylum Chordata; class Actinopteri; order Istiophoriformes; family Xiphiidae; genus Xiphias; species Xiphias gladius. The sequence goes on along the minus strand of NC_053413.1, from coordinate 24,194,700 downwards.
GATATTTCTGCACCCTTACATCAAATCCAGATGGATAAACCACATCATTACTCATCTTACATGAAAACTGCCAAAATCACAAAAAGCATCAGGAGATAAGAAATATTATTGAAACCCCGGTAATTTAAGATAAGCGGCTATTATTCTGTGTTTTATCAATGCTTTGAAGAGCTACATCAGCCGCAGAACTTCAGTACTTCAAGCCCGACCTCCTCCTCTTCTCTGACAGTCCTCCACTCTCCAGACACAAAACTGTCTGTCTGACTGACAGCTACCAAACTGAAAAGCTCAGCACCTTACACTTCAGCTGCTAATAAGAATATTTTTTCCTTATCTCCATGTCTGTGAAGATTCTCAATCATCCGGGTCATAGTATTCTGTAAGTGCTATGCGAAGGCAACTGGACTTCCTCGAGGTTTTTGAAAACCTTTAGCCTCTCATCTGAAAGGCTTCTTCACCTCTACCTGACTAGTGGGAAGTTCCAGGTGATTCATCCTCTGGTGAGGATAACCTCACCAGAGGATGAAGTTCAAGCAAGAAGTTCAAGCAAGTCCAGTTGCCTTCGCATAGCACTTACAGAATCCTCATCTCCATCTTCAGCCGACTGTCAAAAACACCCCTATATAGTTTTGTTTCCTTCTGACCTTCAAGCATTATCCAGCTAGAAAACACAATCAGAAGCTCATTATGTACAGTACAACCCGTACATGCAAGAATACAGCCCATACACATATCCATACAAACAGCATCCTAATGCTTGCAGTACTCTGTATAACACCAATGTACCGCCGCCTTTGAAAGGAGAGAACAATCATCCTCCTCACTGAGGCTCATCACACTGAGCAGCGATGTGGGTGGCTGAGTGGGAGACAGACATCAACCAAATGAAGCGATCAAGACAGCGACGAGCCACATCACAGCAGCGTTTAAAATCTCTTCATCTTCGTACTGTCAGGTTTAACTCACATAAACACAGACAGAGAGTTGAAACAAGCCGCTGAGAAGCAAGACTTTCACCAGGACTCAGTTCAAACACTGCTTAAGCCCAAAACATACACTGTGAATTTCAATGCGATAATTATGCAGATTTAGATGGAACGCTGCTGGCTACATCACTCGTACTAATGGCTCCAGGGGGAGATATGTATTATAAAATATCTACTAATTCACCAGCTGCACTAAGTAAATAATTTGAATATATTTGCCTTTAAATGTCTCTTAATAGTGAGCAGCGGAACAACAAGTCTCCATGGAAAAAGCTGTTTGGCACAAATTATAATTTTTTTCAGTCATTCAAATAAAATACAAGGAACAAGGATATGTACGTCATCAAAGCAGCCTGGCAAATTAAATTTATTTCAAAAATGAAAAACTGAATTGGACACTGGGGATTCATGAAACTACAAACTCTGCATTGCACCAGTAACATAGTTTATACAACGAACTGTTTTTATGCAAATGAGAACACCCAGAAACAGAACACCCCTGTCTTTATATAGGGACTGTGGACCATCCATTGCTCAGATACATTTAAGTGCAATGAGAGTTGAGTAATTTATCAAAACAATACCTATATTGGTAGTGTTAAGACTAGATCATGTCTGGGATTTGGGTTATCACATCACCATACAGTATCAGTGTGATCTTCTTGATCTTAAGGTGCATTCACATGTATGTGTCTGCTGTGTGTGTATATACACACACACACACACACACACACACACACACACACACACACACACACACACACACACACATATACACATATACATATATATATATATATATATATATATATATATGTATATAAGTCCTAAGTACTGTTGTCGTCATTTGGTTGGTGGTTCTGCAGTGGTTCACCAATGAGTTATTTTGAGGTGATAGTACCTGTTCAAGAACAACCTTTTCAGGATCTCAAGAATCTTTCCCAGAGGGTTACGACACAACAAAGCAACAGGAGTCATCTAGATAACACAGAAAAACTGGGCTCAGCGGGGCAAACATGGCTACCAAACCTGACAGAACCGACCAGCAAGACCAGCAATCTGAGGGGGACAGGTATGTGCTCAATTGGATTACCAACTGTATTAAACTGTGTGGAAAGTGTGAAATAGTACATTATGTAAAATAGTATAATTTTCTGGTCTTGTATCTGTTCACCATCTTTTGCCACCTAAAACACCACTGTCCATATATTATTTTTCCTATCACCTTATCACTCACCCTTACTTTAGATTACAGTGATTATGAGTGGAACGGGAAATTATGCAAGTCCGGTGCCTCACAGTTGTAGTATGAAAAAGTAAACTGTGATAGACGGGAAACGCGATGTGGTTATGGGTAAAAATCAAGAGGAGAGCCCTCTACTTAAATCGTTTATTCATGCATTGCACCAGTGTTTTGCGCAGACGCCCTCCCTCAGTGTGCATGCTGGCAAAAGTGTTACACCTACGCACAGGTGACCAGTGTAGCATAATGGAGCACAGCAATATAAGCAATAGGAGGACTCGTATTCTAGACAACACTCATTCAAAGACGGAAAAAACGTCACTCTCCAAGGTACAGACTCAAAAACATAATACGTAATACGTGAGCAGGGCATCTGAAAGTGACAGAGAAGGAAAAATATTTAGTTTGGCTTTCTTCTTCGGTTGAGTTCGTACCAGATTTAACGGCAACTCACATCTTCACAAGGGAATGCTCCATTGTGAATATACTTTACATCAACTATTTAAAGGCTTTTCAGATGCCTCACTAATCTATAAACCAAAAGCTGTCGACTTGATGGTCCACTAGAGAGGTGGCTGGGCAAGAAGTAGAGCTCTATCTGGGAAATATTGTGAATATTGACGTAACGTGTCCTGTTACCGGAAGACAGCTGCAGCCTCTGGAACAGCCGAGCTAAGAAGATCACACCCCAACCAAAGACGGCCAGACAACTCCTTCACACCATCACTGTAGCAGCTGGTCTACGGAGACCAGGAAATCTCTCTGCACTGGCACTGCAATAACACACACACACACACACACACACACATTTTGGATCAGCTTCAACGGAGAGAAATTGGAAGTCGTGACCAAAGGCTCTCACTCTTTCTGTGTGTGTGTCCAGCCTCTTCACACCTTCAGCTAGACCACAACAGGAGGTGCAGTCACAGCCTCTACTTAGTTTTGCTTTACAGCCACCCTCCCTCAGGAGACATTAGAAGATAAGTTCTCTTTAAAAAATCTCTCTGCAGTGAATTTGATGTCCTCCATCTTCCCCTGCCTCTCACACACTCACAGCTCAGCTTTCCTGCGGCTGGAAACACAAAGGGCCCTTACATTTCTTTAACCAAGAGAATTTCTGTTCTTTCCAAAAGTTGTCGAGACAAGCACTGACAGAACTTTTGGCCTGAACCACTGAACCTTCATAGGGCAGTGTAATAGGAGGTAGAAGGGGTAAAAACCCCAATTAGTGCACTGCTCAGAAACAAAGGATATGATGTGAATATCACCTGTCTTAGCTTGTTTGGTCACATCTTCCTCTTACCAGTGTGTCTAATCTAACACATCTGGTAGCTTTAGTCAAATAACCTTCGCAATTTGAAAATTTTGAATCAACAAGGCTGAAGACAACACAGGAGGACTTTCAGCTGGAATCAAAGAGAGAAGATCACAACCTTTACACCAGATAACACATAAAACTGATAAAGCATCATCTTCACACCCAAGAGACACACCACTTCCTCCTCGGAAAGATGGTGGTTCTGGTGATTGTAGTGGTTTGGGAGCAGAGGATTTTAGGCAGCACAGTTCTGGACCAGTATTACACCCATTTGTTCTCTGCCTGCCTTAAATTTAATCTTTTGCTGGAGCTTGAAGTGTTTTTATCTCTGTAGTGATAATGCACTCCACAGAAACTCAATTTTTTGCTGTTTGGTTGCCGGGTTTGCAATTTATCACACTGCTGTGATATGACCGGTCAAGACCTGAAAACCTCCGGCAGCTACACGTGGCTCAATAAGAACCAATGACAGACTGCTCTGAAAAAGCAGTGACATCAGTTCATATACGAGCTGGGTGACACTTGCATTACAGCTTGAAAATAACAAGGTGATAATGGAGCAATATTGTGCATTATCATTTTAGTAAAAATGAAAATATTTTGGTAAAAGTAGGGCATAATGGAGCAAAGACACAGACCTAATAATGGGTGAACATATGAAATTATCGTGAGACTTGGTAGTTTGTTATTTAGTTAGGGTAAATAACTAACAGACAATAACAAACATTGTCGAGATCGTAAAAGAAGGCCAGAAATGCAGGGCTTTGGTAGATGACATTGTACTGCACAGTATGATGCAGTCCTTTTGTTCAAGTCCTCAGCAACCAATCATGCCAGTAAAATGTTACCAAATGCCTTTGGGCATGATGAGAACTAGGAAACGAGCTCTAGGTTTCTTTAAACCGGAGCTCTGTGCATTGGAATTGTTTGAGGTGGCATTGACACTGACACAAAAGAAGATGGATCCAACCAATGGTGAAAAGCTGTTCCTTAGACTTTTACTTTTTTCGGGCAGACATTAATATTTATACCAGTGCAGTCTTGCAGAAACCCAGTACTCTTGGGGCTCTGTGAAACGGAGGGCTGAACACAAACACACTCACACTTCCTTAAAAGCCAGCAGGGGTGAAATTGTAGAGGCAGTTGAGAATGTCACAGCAAGGAAACTATTAGCTAGACACACTTCCTTATCATCCTTGTTTTCTCCGCTTCCTCATTCCTCCTCTCGCCCCAATCCTCATCTTCCTCCCGTCTGTCTTTGTTTTCTTTTTCCCTCACATTGTTTCCTTCCTCTCTCTCTCTCATTTCTGTCTACGTACCTCCCTTTCCTTCAAACTTGCTGTCCTCCCTGTCATCCTTCTCCACCTCCTCCTTCTCTGCCTCCTGCAGAAAAGCAGATGGTGTCCCATGCAAACATACAGCAAAGTCAGTGAGGGATAAAATGGGAGAGGAAGTTGAAAATGTCACTGCAGTTGTGAGAAACAGAGGGAATACTACTACCAGACAGCCAGCGGTCTCCTGATCCCTAAAGTTTATCCTCTCATACTTTACATTGCTCTTCCTACTTTTCTTTCCTTCTCCCCCCCACTGTCCACCCTCATTCTCCCCCTCCTCTTCCTCCTCTGTTTCACCTCAAAGTGCTTGGCTGTGATTTAGTTCTGTCTTGTTGTTTTACCCCTCCGTCTTTAATGGGCACTGACTCAGCTCTGTCCTCCTTTCTAATACAAACTGACTGGGCCCTGCTTCTTTTCATCAGCCGTGGCTGCGCAATATCCGAGCAGCAGAGCTGTGGTCACCGGGTTCATAAAAAATATACAACAGAGAGAAAATTAGACTGTGATCAGCATCTAGCTCAGTGTGTAAAGAGGACACATTGGAACCTGACTGTGGCATATGAAGTGATGCAGATGCACTGGTTTCTTCACTAAAGACTGGCATTATTAACATGGAGAGCAGGGAGAACAGTGGAAAGCAGATAGTGAGGTGTAGTATGGAATATTAGGCTCTGCTCTGACAGGATAAACTTTTTGAAAGAATTTTTTCACTGATGAGGATATTACTGATTGCACACAGAACGGGAAAGGTAATTCCTAATAAGCCATTAATTCAAAATCTATGACATAGATTTGCAAAAGTGGAAGGGGCTGTTTCAGACACCCCTGTTCCCAGGAGGAAAAATCCCGTTCATTTTTCCCTACGGACACTGTTGCAGGACTCTCAGTTGGAGCGCTTCTATGGCCTGGACTGGTATGAAATTCTCCAAGTTGAATCATCAGTACAAAAGATTGACAAGCGTGTTAGAAAGCATCTGCAAAAGTCAAAGGTACAGGCCTGTGGACATAAATACTTTGAGGGAGAAGTTAACTACAATTACAAGGTGCACTGTTGCAGGAAAGAACCAATCACAGAGCTTGAAATTCTGTTACGTGTGCCGCTAATGGCAGGTGAAAGCTAAAGATAACCGTGTTAAGAAAGTGGATAAGCAGCTTGATTTTTGGTACAGTTTTAAGACTAATTCAGTGACTATGACGCCATGTTTTGTTCACAAATTTGACAAGAAAATGTTTTGAATTCACTACAGCTCTGATTTCATGCCCCTGACATACAGGAAACAAAGTGGAAATAATTAAAACTAGTTATCATTATATAAACCTATAGGACTGTGGACTGAATACAGAAAGGGGAGGAAGAGGGAAATACAGAGCAGTCCTGCAGGACCATGGAATGGACTTCCTTTATGTTGCGAAAATGAGAGGCTGGAAATCTGCCAGTTCTGTGGCCTACGGTGGCAGTGGAGGCATCCAACTCGCACTATGAGGGCAGCATGATGTTGACCCTCCCCATAAGTGAACAGAAGGGGTCGAATGATGACGAGAAAAGCCATTTTTGCCTAATGATCCCAACCAGGGGACATCAGCTTGTAACAGACAGGGAGGGTAGGTACAAAGTCCATCACCACTAGAATAATGGCCCGAGACAGTTTTCTCAAAATCTTACCACTAGATTTCTATTAAATCTGCTGAGAATATTCCAGGTCACCAGACAATGATGAACTGTGATGATTTTGATGACCCCCTGGTGCTCCTTCTTGTGCCACCATTAGGCCAAAATTTCTATTTTCACAAGGGAAATACTATTACATATACGGATGCAGATGCAGCCCACTAAGTGGAAACTCGCCATGATTTAACGACATCAGAAACATCTTTTATATCCCACATCCTGACTTCGCCAGTTTTTTTTTTTTTTAAATCTTACTTCAATTGTCTTTCTATTTCTGTTTTTTATTTCTTTTTGATTTTTATTTTTCATGTTACATTAATGTAAATGGTCTCATCTCGTCTCAAAATCTAATGATTTTATAATTTGTTGACTTTGTTGTCTTGTGTGAAGAACTTTGTTACTTGGGTTTTGAAAAGTGCTCTATTGACAAAGATTATTATTATATTACTATAAATTTACTAATCACTTTCATACAGATTCATTCCCTTTTACTTTTGACATTCCACGTTTCCCTGAGATCTGATTTTCAACGTTTTACACACAAAATATAGGAACTCATGAAATCTGCTGGGAATGTTAATTGTCCCCAGAGGATAAATCCTAATGCTATTGATGACCCAGCAATGCTTTTCTCCAGCGCCACCATCAGGCCAGAGTGGCAAGTTTTGACACTAGCTATGCGACTGACTGTCTGACGAGAGTTTTGCTGAACACATTCATGTTCCCTATATATATTACCGATGTTTACTTTTTGATGATTTATGTTAATGTATGGTTTGTGTTGTTTTTCATTATTGTCACTGTGTTTCATTCTTTGGAATCATTTTTGTGTTTTCTCCAAAGGAAAGCAAAGAAAATCTGTCTAGTACAAATCTAATCTCTACTGTAATAGAGAATGAAAGAGCATGGTGACCTTGGTAACTAATGCAGTTACAGTTGGTAAGTTTGATGTCCCCAGTATAATATGAAATTATGGCAGTCATAACTACTGTATTAGCTGCTGCAAATAGAGTTGTAAGTGTAAAATCCATTTATTGTCTCAGTCTACTGTCTCAAAGTGATGGAGTGTCATGACCTCTGCAGATGAGAGCTGATATTTGAAGTGACAACAAGACATCTTTAATGACGACAGCTCCACATGATGAATGGCTTCATTTTTTGGAAGCCAGGCTTCTTCTGGGGATGGCCTTGAACAAACACAGCGGTCTAGCTGATCCTAATATCAAATGGATGGACTGTAGTCACGTCAGCTCCTCACCTCACTACCTGTTTCTGGGTTAATAAATCCAGATTCATGACTGGTGGCTCAACGATGGTTCTGTAACCTTGACTTCATCAGATCTCAGTCATGGCTCCACTTTGCCTGCACACATTTCCATTAATGACACTTAAGAAGAATTATGAAGGGGATTTATCCTCAGATACTTTACCTTTTCCTCGTCCTGGCTCACACTGATGCTGCCCTCTCATGAATCATAGAGGACCAGGAGGTTTGCAGGGAGTTTCACCACATATTCACACCAAATGGCAATGGCTTTGTTCTCCCACGTGCAAACAACCAGCTCACTAAAAAGCAATAAATTCCCATGAGACAGGGTTTTGCTACAACTTAAAATAGGCTGCTGAATTTCCACCATCCTCAGCATTTTCTTTACCAGATTAATTCTGGAAGAGATGAGGCATTCTTCATGAGCTCTGATATTTAATCAAACACCCCATAATATTCACCCGCAGCTCCCACTGTTTAAATAACCAGCTTTTTCTAAAAGGCACACACTAGCCTTCATTGGGTGAGTAATAACACCCCTGAATTTGCCATTCAGCCTCCAGCATCTCAATAATTTACTGTAACTCATATTGAAATCCCTCCAGAGCCTGCGGCAGCTGAATAATCAAACCGTTCCTTCAACGCAGAGCATGTGAATAACCAAACCATGCAGATCTCACCTAATTAGCTAAGACACTGGTCACCAAGTTCAAGGCAAAGAAAATATGATTACCTGGCCATCATGTCCGCCCTTGTAAAGAGTAATCACAGAACTGGGCAGAACCTGTCTGAATATGAATGATATTCACCTCCTCTTATTCAACAATCTCTGGCACCTGACTCCGACTCAGATACAGCTTTTTAAATTTGGCTTTCAGGCAGGACTGTATTTCTCACCACAGGCCAGAATGTAAACTGACAAAAAAGTTTTAATTTTAATGGCTGGGAATGCGGTGACTCAGATGAACTCAGTGAGTCACTATCATTTTAACACCCGGGGATGAGGGCAAAAATGCACATCAACATAGACACACACACACCCACACACACACACACAGACACACACACACACACACACACACACACACACACACACAGTAGGAGTGTAGTGGTATTATCTGTCATGGGCTAGAATTAAAGTCATTTAGTGTTCTTGAGATTATCTGTCATTAGGCTATGATTATAGCACACACTCCAGTGGATTTAAATCAGCTCAGAGGGGAGATAAAACCCTCAAGGAAGACTGTTGAGACTGGTAGAAAGAGGAAGTATACTTGAAAATGAAACTAAACTGCTAATAGTGATGAATGATGTGAGGAAAATTTCCGGCCAGAATTGCAATTTATATTTAAATGATTACTTTCTAAATATTGAACTACAAGCCTGCATTTGTTATTGATCCAAGCAGAATCACATACTGTATATAACATTTCATATGTGTTATAATATTTCTTCTTGAATAAAACCATCTTTGGTTAAGCGTAAACAGGCGTAGTACTGACACTGGCATACTAAGCAGGCAAAAGCCAAGATTTTCTGTTTTGTTTTTGCAAACTCAAAAAAAAAAAATTAACTTTAATCCGCTGCTTTACAGTTGACTCCATTTTCAGTTTTCAGCTGGTGAAATCGGGGGTCAAAGGTATAGCCACTGGAGCCGTTTTAGTCAAGACAGAGGTATCAGACAAAAACCAGAACAACTAGAAACTAGAAATTAAAGTCTAGAAGTCTAGTTTAAACTGACAGAGCACTGAGGAGGGGAGTCATTTCAGTCAGTGTTAGTTATTCAGACAGGAGGAAAAGAAAAAGAAATGAATACTGACATGCAGCGCATCATTAGCCCGGTTTCAGACTTCTATTTTTGTGTCCAAAACTGCAATTTTTTCCACAATTCAGATCGTGAAAAACAATGCCAATTCAGTCTAATTATTAGACTATTATGTTATGAAGTCTGCAGTAGACTGTAATTCATGCTGATGACAGGATGCTAGCAGCTGAGGTGCACAATCATCAGTATTTAGGTCATATTTTGCCTCAACATACAGTCCAGACCATAAGTACCTGGAAAGTTACACATTTTTTGTTCTTCAGGCTCTGAATTTCAGCACATTCAATTTGAAATAAAACAATTGGTACTACATTAAAGTGCCAAGTCTCAGCTTTAATTTGAGTGGGTTTACATCAGTATAGAAAGAACTGTGTCGGGCATATAGGAGGACTGTTAACACATAGTGCCCAAAGTTTAGGGGTTCAAAAGTAATTACACATGAAGTCAAACAAAATCATCACATTTAATATTTTGTGGAGAATCCTTTGCAGTCAATGACTGCGTGAAGCCTTGGACCCACAGACATCAGCAGACACGTCGTATCTTCCCTGCTGATGCTCTGAGTTTCATGTGAGCTCTTCTGTCCGTGAACTAACATTGAAACAACACACAACTCCCCCCAAAAAAACATTTCGCAAGGGAAGTTTTTCAGTTTGGGCAGGTCTTTCTATGACGACATAAACCTGCTCAAATTAAAGCTGAGACTATACACTTTACGTAGTGTCCACTATTTTACTCTGAACTGAATGTGCTGAGGCTGTGCACAACAACACACATACAGAGAGTGAGCAGGTCCTCAGGTATGGGTGCGATGAGGACTGTCAGCAGCTCACCTCTAATCTCAGCCCTTCTGGCTGTAGTTCTGGTTTAAACACGATCTGCCGTGTGTTGGCTTGTTTGATCCCCCTTTCAGTCCAGAATGCAAATCAAAGGAGAGTCTCCGCTGTTGATTCATTGAAATTTCCTCTGCATCAAGGTTCATCGTTAACATCTGCGACACCGAGCTCAAGCTACCTTGTCTACGCGCAAAGGATAGAGATATGTATTAAGACAAGCCTGAACTTGACCAGTTTATGCTTGTTGTTTGATGTCACGAATCCCTCCGTGACCAATGGCGGAAACCCGGTTGCAGACGGTGCAGTTGGCCTTGTACACATCCTGGCTCACTGGTAATCACTTTGCCCATCTGTATTCCTCTAATCTCTCCTCTTCTTTTGCCGGGGACTGAGCTCATAGGCTGCCATTTTTGAAATCTTGCGCCGCCGTCGGGCGTCTCGTAGCAACGCTGACAGCGCTTCTCATTGGTCGCTTCTCACGACCAATGAGAAGCGCATTCTCTGTTTGGGTAGTGGAACATGCGGCGACAGGCTGGACGAGAGCGGGAGGCTTTCGTGCTATCTCGCACTAGTCGTCTAACCTGTAATATTCTCTCCCGCAGATTTGCTCTGAATTGATTCTTTTAGTTTCCAATTACGGGATGACTCCGTATCTTACGGGACGGCTGGCCACCCTAGGTGCAGCCGAGGTCTTGTCCTTAAGACAGTAACCCTACAATTAAGCCAATATTTTAGCAAGCTGCTAGCTAGCTCACACACTGACATCACACTGACAATGTTTTAGCATCCGAGGAAGGAATGTGTTGGCCATAAACTATAAATAGGTTAAATAACGACTAAATCAGTAAAGTGCTGGCTTATTGTTGTTGATAGTATTTTACTTTAGTTTTTCTTTAAGCATTTACCACCAGCTGGCTCGCTAGTTACTAGCTACGCTGCTAGGCAAACTGATTACAGAAAGACAACTTGTTTGGGCTGCAAAACAACACCTGATCAGCGTACTGTCTCGTTGTCCAAGAGCTGTGCTAGGACGAGAGGACAGTTTGGAGGTATGTATAGAGCTACTGTATTCTTTTACCAAGATTAGAGTAGTTCTCAAGGATAAAGTATTATAGAGACGATAAAGAATTAGCTGCTGAGAGCTGAGCTTAGTAAACAGAAAAACGCCAAGGAGAGCCATTTAAATTATTATCCAAAAAATAGATCGATCAAAGATTGATGAAAAATCAGTGTTTCTGTAGCCTAATGATAGCTAAAGACCAGAGCAACTAATAATAATCACTGTTTCAAATGGCTGACCACATACATTCAGTTGGCAGTTTACGCCTAGCTTAAACTAATGCAGTCTACTACAATAGTCCTGTGCAACCTTCATGAAGGTTATAATGTTCAGTTTTTTGTCGAAACTGTGTTAGAGAGGTGTTGATTCAACGTTATGATCATTTTGGAGGGTGTATCTTGTGGTGCTGTTGAACTGTACTGCATAATAAAGAGAAGTGTTATTTGGCCTACGCTTATTGATTGACCCTTATGAATGGGGTGGTGCTTATTTGCTGCTGTTGAGGAAATGGTTCATATTTCACTGTTTAGTTTTGATTTGTCATGCCTTACAGTCACCACACCTGATATGAGACTTTTCAGCAGATGAATATAGTCCAGTATCTCTATTAAATAGCGATGAAAAGCAGTTCCACTTGATTTAGGTCTGCTGGCCAGAGGCTGAATTACTGTTAGCGAAGAAACACAAATATCAAGCCTCTGAGGGCGTATTTTAGTTCTTTCACTTCACTCTGATAAACTGCTTTGACCCGACCTTGCCCCAGGCACTGGCAGAGCACTTTAACAAATGAAATGTGTAGAGAAAAGTTGGTGTGCACGATTAAGTGAATGATGTACTATAGGTGGGCTCCCTGGAGAGTAAATAGCTAAAGGGCAGCTTATTGGTTTCAGGGAGCTGTGGTTTATTTCTTTGTTTTTGGTTATGGCTTTTAAATGGTAGAAAATCCTCTGGCTCCAAAAGCTTTTACATTAAGGCGATAAGTTGTTCGGTTTTAATTTGGCTCCCTGCAGCTTCTGGTGACAATGCTTCTCAATCACCTGTCCTTTTTAATCCAAGCCCTCAGCTGTAATTTACTCTCTTAAATGTTGTAAAATATCTCTCTCTCATCTGAAGAGTTTATTTAGACACCCTTGTGCCATCATTGTTGAGTATTTTTCATATTTGATTCAACTTTTTCCATCTTTTGTTGTTTGTTTTCTTCTTTTTCCAACTGCAGTGACCCATTTCCCCCCCAAAGACATTAAAGTTTCATTTCTTCTCATCTTTCTTGCCTCACAGGGGGCACGCTTGTTCCTCTCCTTATCGATCCATCCTGAATCCTCCTTTGTCAATACAATCTTAAGTTTCTCTGTACTTCCACTAGTATAGCTAAATTGCTTGCATTTGTAATATCGACCTCATTATTTAATTCACAAACAAAATTTGGCATCAGGATATAATGGCTCTAGAAAAATGTGGCATCACTAATGGAGATCAATGAACTGAAATAAATGTTACTCATGATTTTGTGATTTTATTTTTGTTTAATTGTGATTTGTGGTGTGTGATTTTTTTTCTGTTATCTGTGTGACGTTGTTTGTAACTCACTGATATTGCCAACCATCCTGGCCAGGACACACTCTAGTTAAATAAATGTTAATTTAAAAAAAATAACTATGCCATATGCAAAGATGCTGTGTAGACTGATAGTGCCCGCCTAGATGCACAGTGCCATTTGTTGCTGTAGTTGAATTCACCCGAATCCTGAATTCAGGCCTGTAAAGTCAAATGAGAGGAGAGGTTATGAAACCGCCCCTCTGCTGCACTTGACGATGGCTGGCTTCTGTGAGGCTCCACCGACTGCATCATGTAGTCTTGTCGCTTGATGACGTCTGTAGTATCGCATCTGACACAGAGACCACAAAGACAGAAGCGGCAGTCGAAACAGAGCAGCCCGTGCATCTCAATCCTGGGAGTGAATGTGATCAAACTGATGCTTCTCTGAAGAGTTGATGTGCGTCGAGATGCTGAGGAGTACACAAAGTGTGTCTTTCGATTTGCACACGAGGAGAGCAGACACGCAAACTGAAAGGTCTTCGGATCGACTGGAATCGCGGGTGCGACATTTTGTATTCAAAATGACGAATTTCGCCAATAGGCAACAAGTTTGCAGCTAAAGTATGTCACATACTCAAGATAACCACATTATTCAGGATTGTATTAACAACAGCCATTGCAGTACTTACGTTGTTTGATGGTGCATTATTCTGAGGGGATACAGAGAAAATGATTCAGCAGTCGCAAACATTAACAATCATGGAGAGGTTTTGCTGTAGTGTCTCACACTTAAACAGAGCTTCTTTCAAGAGTCACCATTTTGCACCAATGTTCAACAAGCACACAGAGAGGAATTATCATAGAGGAGGCAGAAGACTAATTTTACACCTAAATTGTACACCTATCCTCTTCAAAAGCCTCATTATAATTCAAACAACTGGGAGCAGCACGCTATGACACTGTTCTCTCTCCCTCTCTCTACACTCTTAATGTTTCTCTACTGGAGGCTCATTACTCCATCACAATCGCTCCATCTACCTACACCTATATTGTACACCACAGAGAACAAGCTCCCGAGAAAGATCTTTAAGAGGCATTCGGGGAACTGAAATGTATGATTTTTACACATCACAACACTTCAGACACGTTCTACATGAATTTCAATGATGGATTAAATGTAACAGCAAGAATAAGTTCTGATTTTTGTTCTATCTTCAAAACGGCAATTCAGACTGGGAATTTGCTCTTTGGTCATTAATAACCTGAACCCAATGAAGCAGTAACTGAGAGACTTTACTGTGTTTCGCAGCTGGTCAGATGTGTCTCTCTTCTCTCCAGGCTGATTCGTCTTTCCCTTAATGTGCTTACATAAACTTTAACCTCATGGTTCCCCGTCTGCCTAACACACCCAGGGCAAATCTAATTAATTTAAACCCGTACATTTAAACCCGTACAACATACACAGACAGGACATCTTGCAGTTGGAGAATTTTGTGTAATGTGTTAAAGCAATAAATAGTGACAGTCTGGGTTCTGTTTTTTCAAGCTTAAAGATAGGTATTGACTTTACCATTAGGATTTTTGAAAACTGGGGCCTGTTTTTACATCTTAAAAAGGGACCGGTTGAGGGTTAAGGCTTGATTTTAGAGTTAGAATTGGTTTCAGGCATGTGGGGTTTGGTACTAGAGAATAAAATATGCAGCCATGTCTCCTAGAAATTACATTTACACTCCAGAGTACTAACTAGTTTTCCCAATTATGTTGTTGTGACAAACATAATTGATGCTATGATTATGTTCAGAGGGAACGTCTTTTTGATTGGATGAAGCACTACATTTACAAACACAGGCGGAGTCACAGGGAGGCGGTCAGGGGGATGTGGGCGTACCCCAAACTTTGACACGAGAGACCGAGATTCACATCCTTCTGTGCTTAGGTTTAAGCAACAGAAACGCTTTAGTTAAGGTCGGGGAAAGATCGTAAAATAAATCAGTAAAATAAATGGTGGTTTAGGTTAAATGTTAATAAGCACATGACTGAAGTCACTGAAATTGTCCTGTATTAAACCAGACCACAATTGTTCCATAACCTTTGTTATCTGCTTTAAGTGCCTAAACATTATTTTATTAAAAAAAAGTCAAATAAATCTGTACTCACTCTAAAAGGATATTGTACTGCAAGATCAGATCTTTTATTAGAAAGCACATTAAATACTAGTGATCAACATGGTACTGGTACTGGTTTTATGGATTTTATCATTATGTTAATTGAGAAGGTAATCCGGTCGGCATTGTGTTTCCCTGTGAACATACTGTATGTGCTGTTGCAAATCTGTTGTATTTAAACATAATTTCTAGGAGACAGGGTTGAATTATGTCGGTTGGGGTCCTCATAAGTGCAGAAGCACAAATATGTGTCATGTAATATTTTTGTTCTGTTTCGGTTTATATTCTGATCAATCCAAAGTCAATTTCGACAAAAATGAAAACCTCCTGCAGCTTGACAAGGTTTACAACCAAAGACACTCCTCCGTTCTAAGTCCAAATTTTACTGTGTAGAAATATAAAATCTGTTGGAGAGTATAAAGGAAACACTTAACGCAAACTCGTCTAACGCAACTAAACAACAAAAATTCTCAAACCTGACATATTTGGAACATACCAAATTTATATCTTCAGAAGCAGCTGAATTATCCAAAGGGTAAAAGCAAACTCATCAAAGAATCAGGAGGATTTCTGAAGGCATCTGAAGAAAACAACCAACCAACAATGCAGCAAAGCCAATTAAATCCAGTAATTTATACAGAAATAAACTCAAAGTAGTTCAGTGCTCGGAAGAACAGTGAAGTAAATCGGAACAAAACAAATCACAAGACACTAAAACTTTCTGAGGGCACAATTAGAAAAGCGCAGACTAACAATAAACAGTAAAGGAGAAACCTAACAGTCTCTGACAGTGTCTCTGTGTGAGAAATAATGAAAAAAAATGTTGTTACTGTTATTAAGGAAAGGTCTGCTAAAAAACTTCTGCTCTTTTCATTTGCCCCATCTCCACGCACTCACCACCGCGATCTTTACAATACAAAGTCTTCCACAGTCAAGGTCTTTCATAAGGGCACATTGACAGTAGATGAGAGAAGACGGAGGGGTTAGAACATACATTTTTCATCCCAGACAGATGCCAAAGCATCAGTTTACAGGGGCAAAACTGAAAGGAACAATCCACCATGAGGCACTCTGACTCTGTAAGCACGTAAGAGTCTGTGATGTTCACCATATACCAGGTATTCTTCTGTAACAAGTTTACTTTTTCCTCGGATCGACTTCCAACCGGGCACAGCTAGAGACATCACTACTTTCATTAGTGTTTTACCACATTCTCAATTCTGGAAGTGTCCTACATACACTGTTGGCTTTTACTGAAATACTAAACTAAAACTACTGAATGGATTTGCATAAAGTTTGGTGCAGATATCCGTGACCCAACAGGATGAATTTTAATAGCCTAACTTTGGTGATCCATCCAGTGCAGGCATTGGGTCAGAATTGTAATTTGTCTAAGACTTTATTTCAAGAGCAATTATCTGCAAAACTCATGATATCCCTATCATCCTCTGCCGTGGTTCCTAATTTGTGCCCAATAGAAAATGTCAGCATGCTTACACACTAATCTAAGATGTGTTAGCCTTTGAATCAAAGCATCACTCTCCCTAAATACAGAGCTGCCAGCATTGCTGTAGACTCTTAGTCTTGTTTTAACATTATATTGCATTGTGTTCAGCAGACGCTTGTTTTTTAGGAGCAGTTTAAGGTTAGGAATCTTGGTCAAGGACGCTTCAACATGTGGACAGGAATGGCTGGGGATCGAACCACCAACACTATGATTAATGGCCAACCTTCTGCTTCACCTGCGCTGCAGCCACCCTATTTTAATACAATCTTACAGCGTTTATCTTAAGTCACTTACTGTATTCAATCTACAGAAATAGGAAAATAAACAAAAAGGAAACTGAACCACTGTAACAAGAACACAAATTGCTAATGGCTTTTTCAAACCTTTAAGGAATCAGTTTTCTTCCTCTGAGAAAAGAAGTGTAAAGAGCATCTCATCTTTTTTCCTTCAACACTGACACGTAACCTAACCTGCAGCACAAATGAGTAAACAGCAAATCACTGTTTCTGGCAGCCTAAAGGCAAATCTTCACTTACATTTCAGTCATTTGTCTGCCAGTCTCTGAGCCGCTAAACACACAGTGACGCTTTCATGTCGTAATATTGGAAGGCGATTAAATGCACAGTGGCTTTACGGCCCAGCGGGCAGCCGTTTCACACACTGACTTCCTTGAATCTCATCAAGTCGACTCCAGTGACTCACTCGCTCGCTGCTCCGGTTAACAAGTCATCGGAGCGCCATCTGTGGCTGTTAAAATATGCATTTCTACTTTGTTGTCATTTCGTGCCAACCTCCATAATGAACAATGAACTGTCTCCATGGGGAGGGGGGGGGGTGGAGATGTGAAAGCTCAGTCAGAAACCTGCAGCTGGGATCCCTCCACCTCTGCAGACTTAACATATTACACTGCTGTGGTTTATGGTCCGTGTATGATGAGTGTGCCGCTGGGTCAGGCTGGGCGAGATAAACAGAGAGACAGCAAATACAGAGAGAGAAAAAGAGAGCTGACAAGTAAAGAAACTATTTAGTAAATTCAAATAATATCATGGAGGTTTCTCTCTGAGCACAATCTACATGGGAACAGACTGAAGATACCTGCAAAGAATAACTATTTGAATTGCTCATTTTACATATTTCCTCAATTATTAACCTGTTACTAGACACTCTAATTTTTGTGCCCAGACCAAAACACAACTAAAGTAGTGCGAACAAGGCCAAAGGGTCCCATGGGTGGGACAATTTATTTGAAAACATTAAACACGTGTTTGTAGATTAATGACTTTTTCAGTGTATGTGTGATGGGTCAACGCCTTTTAAAGAGATTGAATTATACTTACGCAAAGATACAAATAAATGTCTCTGTAAAGCTACGCAAAGACTGATGTTATGGTGTCATGGGTAAGAGTGTGTCTCAAGTGCACAGCGCCCAAACCGAGACTGTCCTCCCAAGAAGAACGACAGCAGTAGTAGTTTCAGCTTGTGCCCCAAAATGACAAAGTGCCGAAGCCCTCTAGTGGCCGTTGTAATGTAACGGGAGCCAAGGAGGAAGTCGGGTGACGTTGTTGTAGAGCGACAAAGCCAACAAAGGGAGAGGATCGGATGAGTGGGTGGATGGCTCGACAAAACATCGGACTTGAACATGGGACACGGCTGTTTGTTTTCCATTTCATGTTGTCCTGCTGACAGTGGCATCAGATCAGAAAACGCTTCTTTGTGTTGTTCTGGAAGGAATCGACATATTTCGTATCTTGCTGTGTAATTTGGAGGACTTCGTTGCCCAGCGACGCAACATGAGGACCAGTGCATCAAGCAAGCTGACTGGTTGATTCAGTTCCTGTCCGGAGGTGGGTACGAAATACAGGGGGGGAAAAAAAAAAGTTATACAAGTTTAGAAGAAACAACCACGTGAAAGTCTCAAAACGACCCCTCTGCAGATTCTCCGACGTGCAGCCCTAAGAAGCATGTTTAAGCCTTGAGGTTAGGTGCCACACTTCAATAAATGTTTTGACCAGAACTTGTCTTTAGCTGTGAGCATCAAAAACTGTCACGTACTGAAAGCTGACATCAACTGGTCAGATTCATCATCCTGTTCACAAACTGTCACACCAAAATTCATTTCCCGTCCGGGTCTATGTGGAACGGGGTGAGACCTTCTGTCGCGAATTGACCTGCCTCCTTCGTTTTGCGCAGAGATCGGTCTGATTGACCTTTGACCCGTGTCTCGAGGTTCTCGAATGACCGGCCGGTTTGAGAGTGGGGGTGGGACTGATTTCTCATTCACCAATTACAGTTTGTTTATATTCCTGTTTTTATAACTGCAAGGCGAAAGAATACACGCAGCGGAGGAGGAGAGACGATGCACGTAATCCCAGCCCTATAAATACCCTACGACAGTCAAATTCTCTTTCAGGAAAGAAGACGTTAAATACTAGCAACTATAAAGTGAACTGTCTTACAAAATATTCCCAAACCCTGTCAGCTGAAACCAAATACAACCACCTTCAGATGGAAACTATGAAACTATTGTGCAAGAGAGAAATGAGCAGCAGGAGAAAGAATACAGAGAGAGAGAGAGAGAGAAAGATGGAGAAATGTGGACATAAAACGGGGAGAAAAAAACGGGTAGAGAGGGGAAACTAGAAAGGCAGAAGGAGGACGGTAAACGGGAAGACTGGTGGAGAAAGAGAGAGCAACACAGCAGCAGCTCTCTGATTCAGATACAGCAGGTGGGCAGAGGTGCGGGTAGAAGAGAAGAAAGAGAAATGAGAAAACAGGCATGGAGAGAAAACCGAAAGAGAAGAGGAGAAATTAAGACCAACAGACAAATTTGATGGGAGGACAAAGGAGGAGGGGAGGAGCTGACAGGAAACAGCAGGGAGAGAGAAGAGCAACGAGCAGAAAGACGAGATGCGGAGGAGAAGACTGAGTTAGCGGCAGATGTGAGACACAAACAGCAGGAAAGAAGAGCAACTGAAGGAGAGACGCAGCGGGAGGAAAAGAAAAAAAGATTAAGATATTCTGGTGAAACTGTAGATGCTCTCTCACAGAGGAAGACGGGAGCAGAGAGGGATGAAAGCAGCAATCTTCCTGCATACCTTTTCTTGATAGTGTACCTCCCTCTTTCCTTCCTTAAGCTGTCCGACCGTAGAAAGAGCAATCTGTCTCTCTCGTGGGCTTAACAGCCAACTGTTGTGACATTAGACTGCAGCAGAAACATCAGATCAGAAAATCCCGCACGACCGCAACCGCACTTTTTTTTTTTTTTTTTACAATTAGGCTGCTTCAGCTATATCAACGTTAAAATGAAATGTCTTCGCATGCAGTTTTCCCCTACAGTTTCCTCTCAAGTGGCTCCAAGGTTGGAAAATCATCTTATTACTCACCGTTACGAAGCATCATATATGTTTTGTATATAATGCTTACACTGAGCGAAGTATTCATACCTGAGTCTGCCTGCTTTCCCCGTTCTGTCAATGGAAATATTATTTCTTATACGTTTCTCGCAAAATTCAGACGAACATATCTGGTGTCTGTATTAACTTTGGGACCTCCGCTAGAAGTTAAAACGAAGCTCTGTGGGTTCGAGGCACATTTGGCTGTACGGCATGAGCCTGTGATGACTGTGAGGGTTTCGGGGGTTACAGACAGTACAGGTGGAAGTAAGAAGAAACGGGAGCAGGAGGGAGAAAGGAGGGGATTAGATGGATGAAATGAAGCACATAAGAAGGCAGTTTGAGAGGAGCAAGTGAGGATGGGCAGGAAGAGGAAGATGGAAATTGCATCGTCACATTATCTTTAACAGCAAAGGCAGGAGAGTGAAGAGACAGGCAAAAGAAAAAAAAAATGGGGGCAAGAAAAAGGAGGAGAAGGGACCATTGTGCTGTGGAAGAGGATGGAGGACTTTTTCTGCAATCTGTGTGGATTAGACACAAGCATTCGTCATCTCCATTTCTCTCCTCACTTCGTCCCGTTTCTCTCCATCACTCTCCTTCGATTTCCCTCCCTTCCTGCTGCCCTCCTTCTCTTCCAGGCGGGGAAGGGTGACAGCACCGCCCTGCCTCACAGTCGCACACTGACACAAAGCTGGGCGTGGAAACTGCCCAGTGCAGATGGCACAGTGTTCGTTGGCACTTAGAGGAGGGGGGGGGGGCAAACAAAAAAAAACTCCTTAATCTCTACATGACAGAAGTCACAGAATCAAACAGGCAACCTCTCAGTCCCAAACCTGCCTCTCCAGCCTACGTTCAACCTTTTTTCCTCTCACACACACACCTTCACAACTGTGGCTGCTCTCTGGAGACCCAACGTGGCTCGGTCCCAGGATGCTCCCCGCGCTGCCCTGAGCACCAAATTAACCGGACAACAAAGCCTTGCCTTACGCACGCAGTGGATGAACCGGCTTCAAATAGTTGCCATGAGATCCGTCTCGCAGGAAGGGTAGGAACACACAGCTGAGACCTTTAACTCCGTGAATTAGAAACATTTGTGCAGCAGCATCTGAAAATGCACTTTTTTTTTTTTTTACAATTAGGCTGCTTCAGCTATATCAACGTTAAAATGAAATATCTTCGCCTGCAGTTTTCCCCTACAGTTTCCTCTCAAGTGGCTCCAAGGTTGGAAAATCATCTTATTACTCACCGTCACGAAGCATCATATATGTTTTGTACCAGCTCCTCATTGAAGCTATATGATGCTTACACTGAGCGAAGTATTCATACCTGAGACTGCCTGCTTTCCCCGTTCTGTCAATGGAAATATTATTTCTTATACGTTTCTCGCAAAATTCAGACGAACATATCTGGTGTCTGTATTAACTTTGGGACCTCCGCTAGAAGTTAAAACGAAGCTCTGTGGGTTCGAGGCACATTTGGCTGTACGGCATGAGCCTGTGGTGACTGTGAGGGTTTCGGGGGTTACAGACAGTACAGGTGGAAGTAAGAAGAAACGGGAGCGGGAGGGAGAAAGGAGGGGATTAGATGGATGAAATGAAGCACATAAGAAGGCAGTTTGAGAGGAGCAAGTGAGGATGGGCAGGAAGAGGAAGATGGAAATTGCATCGTCACATTATCTTTAACAGCAAAGGCAGGAGAGTGAAGAGACAGGCAAAAGAAAAAAAAAATGGGGGCAAGAAAAAGGAGGAGAAGGGACCATTGTGCTGTGGAAGAGGATGGAGGACTTTTTCTGCAATCTGTGTGGATTAGACACAAGCATTCGTCATCTCCATTTCTCTCCTCACTTCGTCCCGTTTCTCTCCATCACTCTCCTTCGATTTCCCTCCCTTCCTGCTGCCCTCCTTCTCTTCCAGGCGGGGAAGGGTGACAGCACCGCCCTGCCTCACAGTCGCACACTGACACAAAGCTTCGGGCGTGGAAACTGCCCAGTGCAGATGGCACAGTGTTCGTTGGCACTTAGAGGAGGGGGGGGGGGCAAAAAAAACAAAAAAAAACTCCTTAATCTCTACATGACAGAAGTCACAGAATCAAACAGGCAACCTCTCAGTCCCAAACCTGCCTCTCCAGCCTACGTTCAACCTTTTTTCCTCTCACACACACACCTTCACAACTGTGGCTGCTCTCTGGAGACCCAACGTGGCTCGGTCCCAGGATGCTCCCCGCGCTGCCCTGAGCACCAAATTAACCGGACAACAAAGCCTTGCCTTGCGCACGCAGTGGATGAACCGGCTTCAAATAGTTGCCATGAGATCCGTCTCGCAGGAAGGGTAGGGACACACAGCTGAGACCTTTAACTCCGTGAATTAGAAACATTTGTGCAGCAGCATCTGAAAATGCACTTTTTTTTTTCCAGGAGGAATTGTCAGAGTAAGGCTGAGAGTCAACATATATTTTATAAAAAAAATTGGTAAAATTATTGTGAAAAAGACCTTGACGTTGTGTAAAAGTTCGCTCCAAAAAAATACGCACAAGACAGGGTCTGTTTTAAACGTGAATACAGTGAGAATAACGTGACATTCGTCGTTCAAATCGATCCAGTTCACATTAATAAGACAAATTAAATCATAAATCACATCAAACCGCTTCAACTCTCCTTTTATTTCTCATTTACAACCCAGCACTGATGCGCAACCGACACGCACTAAATCCAACAGCCTACAGAAGAAAAACATTCCCTGAAGCTTACTTTGTACAATTTAACATAACAGGTGAATGAGACAAACAACTAGACATCGCTGCATCCGGATAACAATATCCAGGCAGGGTGACAGAAGGTTGAACCCCCATTTAAAGCCTCCTCTCCGGGGTCTGCGCTGCCCGGACTCGCTCCGTCTCCTCCGGGGGGAAAGTGAAAGAGCGCACAGCCTGCTCACCTTCTCCGGTTGTCCCGAAGGAGCTGGAGAGAAGCAGGGCGACCCGAGCGATAATCCCAGCGACTCTTTTAGTCCCCGGATCCATGATGAGGCGGCGGGAGGCTGCGGAGAAGCCCGGTGGCTGCTGGAGGAGAGAGACGGAACGACCTCTCCTCTCCAGCTCCGAGAGAGAGATCTCCTCAAAGCCGACTGAGGGAAGAGAGGAGGGAGGGAGGGAGGCAGAGAGAGAGAGAGTGGTGGTTTTAGTACTCTGTCACAGCTTCAGTGTGCCTCCTCCCCTCCTGAGAGCTCCCCTACAGTCTCTCGGTGTTACGCATGCAAATGTTCACAAAAACACATTTAATAATTGTTGCATTTTTTTGCTCTATGGGCCTTCAACTGGCCGGACTACTGGAAAATGTGTTTGAACCTACTTTGGCAGATGGCTGCCTATGTACATCTGTGATTGATCCGAAGCCCTTTACCATTAACTTTCTAGCCCATTCACACACACACACACACACACACACACACACACACACACACACCAGTGGCAGCATGCTACCATGCGATGTGCTGGCCTTACCATCAGAGCTACTTGGGCTCAGTGTCTTGCCCAAGGACACTTCAACATGTGGACAGGAGGAGCTGGGGGAGGATTCGTTGATGACCTGGTCTACCTCCTGAGCCTCAGCCTTAAAAAAAACAAAAAAAAAACAGGGTGCAGCTTCTGAAATACCTCACATAACCTCAAAAAGTAGTAGTAGTGCAGGCTGCTTGGCACCCCCCACTGTGACAACTAGACTCCAGGAAGTCCCCTCTCCCTGACAAGCTAAGCTAAGATGCTGGCTGTAGCTTCACCTGTAGGGCATATTCAAACGAAAGCTGAAAAATAACGGCTCTGTGCTATCCGCACTGGTCAGTGCGGTGTTTACCACTGCAAAAACACAAGAGGACTTATTCGTGTTATGTCCATCTTTCGGTTCGAGCTGTGGTCACCGGCAATCGGCTGCACCCGCAAAGGTCAGCTCAGCCCGGGTCAAAGTTCAACAAGTTCGAACTTTCTGAGCACCCCCGCTCCGCTTGGCGCACCGCTCCACGCAGGGCTGACGCAACGCACCGCATTGGGGCCGCAACTAACGGTTATTTCCATTGTTGATTGATCTGCCTATTTATTTCCATTGTCCTGATGAATCGATCAGCCGTGTTGTCAATGTAAAAATGTCAAAAAATAGTGAAGAATGCCTGTTAAAATTTTCCCAGAGACATCTGAGGTCTCCACAGGTCTTGCTTTCATCCCACCGACAGGCCTAAAACCAGATATTCAGTTTACTGTGATGTACGACAAAGAAAAGGATCAAACCCCTTCACATTCGAGAAGCTGGAACCGGCGAATGTTGTAACTTTTGCTTAAAGAAAATTCAAATGAACCGATAGTCAAAATAGTTGCCGGCTCATTCTCTGATGAATGTGTCAAACTGCTTCTTTACCATTTAATTCTTGATGTGGCATCCTGCTGTTGAACCGACAACCTTTTCTGGTTCTAGAATAGTTGAGGAAGCCCTCCGCTTTGAATCTAAATAAAAATGATGCACTCTCTGAGCAAAATGGCTGCCATCAGTTACTTCCCCTCAATCCATGACAGCACGACAGAAAACAAGGAAATCTGGGCTCCTTTTGACCCCAAACCTGAATATCTCAACTCTCCGGGCACCACTCCTGCTGCGGATCCCTGTAACAAGGACTGCAGGGATGGCGCTCATCAAAACAGCTCAACCGCTCAGGAGGTTGGAGCTCCAGCGGCCTGGACAACATCGGGCTGCTTGACGGCGCCTGGTTACCGACCTCTGGACGCCTTCAGCGCGACAGCCGAAGATCCTGGTTCGGCTTCATGGGGCGACGCGGATGAGATCTGTGAGCTATTGATCAGGCTGAAAGAAATAGAGTTACGCGACATGATAGGAGAGACTTCTGGCATCCCGCAATGTAAGTAAGGAGGCAACAGTAATCACCTGTGCTGCTATTATACAATTTAATAGCCCACTTTAGGGCCGGGAACGTCGATGGAGTTGACTGTTGTCTGATTTTTAATGTGGATCATTATCGGTATAACTATAACTTGAATTAGAGAGCTTTTATAGTCTCCTCAGCTCGCCTGATTGAGCTTCTGAGGAAAAATGAAATGCACACAAAATAAGAGATATTGGAGAAATTAAGTGACGTTCTTTGTATACAATATTTTATTTGGATTTTAGTCATGTACTCATGCCATTTGTCTGACGGTGTCCCGCTCTGTTTCAGATACATTTCTGAGGAACATCAAGTACTGCAGGGTGAAGCAGATGAGGAGAAAGCGGAGATGAGGAAGCCCGTCAGAAAGACAAAAATATGTTAAATTAATTAAATGCATCACATTATCTTTAATAGACCTAGTGAATTCTTGTTTATTTTATGTATCACAATCTTCCAAACGAGTATCCGACCGTCCACAAATGTTTTATTTTTTCACTGGGGTTTTCTCTCGGCATGGGAATATGAAAATACATCACTACAACGTTTCTTTTTGGAGTTTTTGTGAACCTCTGCTTTGGCGCCTGACAAATATCTGGAACCCCACGTACTGTCTGAAAGTTTCGTAACTATTTCACTGACTGTACAAGTTAATGCAGTGCCTTTAGGACGTAATTCAAAGAGGGCTTTTGGCACCTTTTCTTCCCCAGAGCCCCCCTGGGTCGCCTGGTTTCAGACATCTTGAATTGCTGCACACATCTCTCTCTCTTTTTCTTTTTCTTTCAGCCATACCAACAGTGAATCAATATGAGTAAAGCGATGAGTTAAGTTAATGATGAAGTGAAACAAAACAGCAGTTATTGGGGTGGAAATCCGTGTTCTTGATTAATAACCAGCAATGATTTCTAAACTGACGGCATATGGTTGAGGGGAAAATTCTCAATCAAGACTTCATAATAAAGGCAGGTAATTATAACTCTGGAAGAAAAAGAAAAGAAAAGAAAAAGTCTAAGTAATGTAATGCAATATTAACACTGGCTAGTTAACGGTGTCAGAAAAATATTGAAAATGCTACAATATCATTTTTGCTGCCTGGACATAAGCGATTACAGGATATTAGCCGTTGTCCAATTCCTCTTTGATTGCTAAAGCACAACTTATTGTATTTCTCACAACACCTTCCTGGCCTTTATTCACGCATATGAATTACGGATTATCAATCAAATGAGATTTTCATAGTGTGTAATTCATACACTGCTGCGAGTGGCTGATTGCCAGTGTCACATGCGCAGCATACAGGATGGATGTTATAATATTCGGCTTTCATTCGGTGGTTATAAAGATTAAATAACTGAAAGTCTTACGGTTCCCATGAATGCGTCCTTGACTGAGTGCTCTTCCTTTCTACTGACAGTACACATTATTAATCTGTGAGTCATTTCAGAAGTTCATATTTTAACGGAAATATATATTTGTTCTATCATGTGATCCCAGAGTGGCTCCGTATTCTTCAGCCCAAGACGTCAACAAACAAAGGGCTTTCTACAAAAGAAAAATTAACACTAAGTGTGCTTCTTTCCACCTGTTTTATGAACATTCACAATTTAAGTTTGCGTAGAACAGACAAAAACAAATATTGCCTGAGGTGTAAAAGTTGGTGTATCGATCAAAACAAAACACTTGTGACAGGATGTGACCTAAACTTCACTTGAGCTTCTTGAGCTGAGTCGACAAAAACATCAAATCTGTGCAGAGCAATGAGGGGATTGTAACATGCCTCAAACTATCCCATAAAACAGACATCAAGTATCATATTTCTGTCATGTTCAGCCACATTGTGTCCGTTTGTCTCAGGTTTGACTGTCGCTCTTTTCATCACATCATGTTGTTGCGCCGTCTTCTTCCGCAGTGGTTTAATGGGACCCGACCACCACCTGTTTCTTGCTGCGCCCGAGTCCTATTATACGCACAACATTAATGGACAGGAAAAACGTACTAATTCGTTTTTTCTTTTGACCATTCTATGGAAATTCTGTTAATATTTGCGCTAGATTTGGATGAAAACTTTACAGTGGTCAAGAGTGGATGTGGCATTTGTTATAACTGCAACGGGTGGGTCAGAGGATCCATGATCCAACACACAGCAGGAGTTTTAGACCAATTTGTGTAACACAGAGCCGCCTGGGGACGAGGTTATGGTGTCTCATTCAACAGATCAGGTCCAGCGATGAATTTTAACAATACACGTATGAGAGAGAAGCCTTTGGTTTCTTTCAGCCAATTACGTACGGCCAAAAAAAAAGGCCTGAAAACAGAGGAAGGCGTGCGGAGAGAGTCAGCGGGGGAATCTGATGATAAAATGAGAGCAGACACAGCAGGGGAATCAGATCATTCTGAAGCCAGAGTCTGCGAGAAACGAGGGATCTCTCTGCACTAACACACATAATCAACATCAGCGTCTCTCACACACGCAGAAACACACACACACGTTGGCGGCCTGCGGACACACCGCGAACAGAGAAACCAGCCGCCTGTTTAAGTTTCAAATCAGACGGGCGAGATGTTTTCGAAGTACCTGAACCTGAGCTATGCAGAGAGGGAAGAGCAGGCTTCTGCGTGCAGGAAAGATTTGAGACTTAACAACACAACCTGAGAGTCGAGCAGAGTGAACACAAAAGAGGCAGAGCTACGGTTACAGTTAGGGGTTAATGGAAAGCGAGTTCTCAAAATTTGGAAGCATGAAAAAGAGCAAGGGATAGGGAGTCTTTGGATGCTCACACTTCTCTCTCAACCAGACATTTTTCACTAGTTGTTGTTAAGTTTTGTATTTTTCACAGATGGATAAAAAAAATGTTTGTTCCCGCAAAAAGGGGAACTGCACGAACAGAACGATGCCATTTTCCCGTTTTGTAAAGTGAAGATTAGCTGTTGCTACATCTCAAAGGTTTGATACGAATCACTTGGCAGCCATGAGTGAAACTGGGCCTCGGTGGGAATGAGGGGAAAGCTATTTGTTTCTTTTCGAAGAGAAAAAGTCCTTTACTTCTTATCAAACTGAGTTTTGCTTTGTGTGTAAAATGTGAGTACATTTTTATTCCACAAGTGGGGGGAAATAAATGAAGCGCCTTTGTCAGTGTTTGCCTCTGTATTCGTGAATACTGTGCAGCTGACGGCAGAGTAACCGAGTGAATTGTGGCCAAGAAGTTAGCCGTCAATGAACGCTTAGATGCTACTCAGCCTCCGTCCGTCACAACCACGGAGCAGACCGCGATGGAGGAAGGATTCCTCTCTGAAGTTAGCCAGTTAGGCCTGCATGGAGCTCACTTATAAGATAGCGTAACCTCTCATCCTATGAGCTTGGAGATTTTTAGCCGCAGTAAAAAGCAAATTAAATCCAAATTGTGCCGTAACCTACCTTAGTTACCCGCAGGAGAAGATGAAGAAATAGCCATACAGGACTCACTGTGTTTCAGCCTCCTGTCGATTTGTCATGCAGACATTTCCAAGAAAGAGGAACTGCTGGTTATGAGATGTCCAAGGCTGCCACAGTCTGCACCGAAAGACGTGGGTAACAAATACTCAACAGTGATCAAACTGTAAACAGTTCATGGGTTTGGAGTGCATCGTTATAGAGCATAGCTTTAACAGTCTGGTAGTGTAATACTGTACAAAACAGGTTAATGGCACAGCACCAGAATAATAACTTCTCCATTTTGAATTTTGGGGGACCATAAAATGTTGAACAAAGTTGAACTCCGATCTGCAACTCGGCCGGATGTCCAGTTGGACAAGAAATCAAACTGAAACAGGAAGCAAATGCTTAGATATGTCAGTTGTACAGGCTTCGTTTGAAATAAATGGGAAACGCGTGAGACAGATGCGTCTAGTACGGAGTCGGGATGGGTTTAGCCTGGCTTAGAATAAAAACTGGAGGCTGTTCAAAAACCAAAGAAATCTCTAAAGCTCACTAATACACGTCTCATTTGTTTAATCCTTAAACAAAGAGGAAGGGAAAAAATAACAATTTGTGGTTTTTAGAATGGGTTAACTGCTGGAACTATTTCAGTGCAGCGATGGTACGCAGGTGCCCGAAGTCTTGTCGTCACGGTGACGCAGGTCGCCAGGTGTGGCACCACTGCGCCTGTATAGAAAACCAAAACCTAAACCCGTGCTCACTGAGTATCTGGCAGCCGGCGCACCACTCGTAGATGCGCCACAAGTTGTTCGCCATGACACGTGATTCCCCCTAAAAGTCACATACTGATGTTTCCTTCTTTTTTGTACGGATCAAACAAATGGGATACAATGTGTTAGTGAGCTTCGGTGCCGGTAGGCCGATTTCTGAATTTTGGACGGGGCCAGACTCGCTGTTTCCAATCTGTATGCTAAGCTAGGCTGACCACATCCTGACTCCATCACCATTCGGTGTATTTCTGAAAGGTTAAAGATGACACCTGGCAAGTTGGGTTTTATTTCCCACAGTTTGCTCAGATTACCCCACGTTTCTGTTGGAAGAGCAATGGATGTTGAATTTTCAGGTTCATCAGTTAATTAGTGCGAATGGGGCCCACATGGCTTCACTCTCGCTCAGCCAAATGAGCCACACCGAGGTCGTAAAAAGGGTGCAGAGATTGAATAAACTGTTCAAGGCATGCTTTCATTTGATTGCGCACTCATTCAGCCACCGACTCCAATTGGGAGCCTCGCTACTATCCCCCCTCTCAAAAACAGAGGAAAGTCTGTCGCTGACCTGCCAAGTTATCCGGTCAAAGCTGTTGTCAGATTCGGAACCAGCGATTCCAGCGATCCCTGTGAAGAAGCAGCATGTCACCTCTGCATCACGTAGACGTCCACCGAGTGTTTTTTCCTTTTGCCATGGCAACTACCAAAACAACCGAGCAGACGCTGAACGGACTTTTGAAAAGCAAGAGAGGAGAGAAGCATGTGAATGAGCAGAGGGGGAGAGGGAGGCTGGTTTAAGTGTGAATAAAGTGTGAATAATTATGAAAGAGTGATGTGGATGATTTTTAATTGGATCTTTAATCTCTAGTTAGATTCCGTTTGCTCTGTTAACTTTCGCACATTTGATACCGTCTTCAGCAGCGAATTTAGGAACATTTTTTCATGCATAATGGAGCAGAGCTAAATATTCGCAAACAGAGTGTGAATATTTGGGGAAACACTGACTCAGGACTTGTTAGTATTTCTGTGTGATTCTCCAGACAAATAATGATAAGAAACATAACCTTCACAGTTCACTGTAGTGTCCTGTCTGATCCCGTTCAGCATCGTATGTTATGTTTGTCTCTAAAATTGAAGATAAGTTTGCAGCGTCTTCACTCTGCTAACATTTTACAGCAAACTATTCTTTTATCGCATTCTCCCAGAGACGATACTGAAGGCGGAGCAAGAGCCAGGTGTTGCAATTAAAACAGTGAAATCTCACGGCAAAAAAAAATCAACTCGTCCCGAATTCTGCGAACTGCCACGATCAAGATGGATAGAGTCACTCGCGCTTTGCACCGAGTTCAGCCTCGGTGAACTTCGACCCAGTAATTTGTGCCAGGAGAAAAAAAAAAAAAAAAAAAATCGAGAAAGCTATTTCAGCTCTGTTTTTTTTTTTGTCTAAACTTCCGTCTGAGTATAAATGCTCCACAAAAGAAGAACGGTTTGCAGGCCGCTGTGAGACAGGGATTGGTGCGACGAATACGACTTTCGAATGAGCTGTGTGAACTTGTTGCCGCGTCCGTGACTGAGCCAATGAGCTTGATGGTGACAGTTAGCTCAGAGAGCTGTCCGTCTTCGATGAAACTCTATACTGACTGAAATGAGGAACAGTCGCGAAAACTAAAACGCCAGATGGGGTTCAACTGGCACAGTACAAAGAAAACAGAAGCTTGGAGGGTTATTGTAACTGACAAGAGCTAGGATGTAGCTGGCTGGAGTTCACCAACCAGCATCTAGAACCACATGTCTTCCGAAGGTGAACGCCTTAATATCATCCATCCGCAGGTATTGTTGGGAGTCAAAGCCACAGAGAGATCTCCGTAGAACGGTTATTAGTGAGATAACCGAGTAAACTGAAGCATCAAGGGCTTTAAGTGTGGAACCACCTTCCAGTTGGGGTCCAGGAGGCTGACACCCTCTCCACGTTTAAGACTCGGCTTAAAACCTTCCTTGTTGATTAAGCTCATAGCTCATCTTCCCGTGATGCCCCGAGCTCCCCTCTCCTCCTCTCCCTCTCCTCGTCTTCATCTCTCTCCCGTAGTTTTGTTCTTTCTCGTCTCTCTCCTCTCTCCTCCTGTCGCCGGAGCCGCGGAGTCTGTGACTGCAAACCACCTGCTGCTCCCATGATCCCGCTCAACACCCACTCCTACAATTATTATTAGTCTTGTATTTAGTCTCGTTATTATTATGACTAATAGTTTTAGTATGAGTCTTATTATTGTTGCTGTTAGTCTTATTAGTCCTATTACTAGTCCTATGATTGTCTTATTTTCATTAACCCGTTCGAAGCAGACGGCCGCCCACCATGAGCCGGGTTCTGTTCAAGGTTTCTACCTCTTAAAAAGGAGATTTTCCTCGCCGCTGTCGCATGGAAAAACTCCCTTGGGTCTTCGTAAATAACAATATAAAGAGCACGGTCTAGACCCGCTCTATATGAAAAGTGCCCCGAGAAAACTTCTTTTATGATTTGCCGCTATATAAATAAAAATGACTTGACTTAAATGTCTCTGACACGATGAGTCAGTTTGCTGCCGAATGATGCGAGTTGTTCCTGAGCCGCTGCCTCATCTTCACGTCCGCACTCGTAGCCATGTCGAGTACCGCATGGAGCGAGCCGGCGATCGGTGCACTTTGACTCTGCTTTATATTCAGAGCAGCTGCCGCAGGCTGTTGGAGGCCTGCTGCCCGACCGGCCGGCCAGTTGGCTGCAACAGAAAAGACACTCAGGAGTTTCTTTGAGAGCAGAGCAGAGATCACGCTGCTGGAAGCCAGAAGAGAGAGAGAGAGAGAGAGAGAGAGAGAGAGAGAGAGGAGTCGACGAGTTTCAGAGAGGGGTCGACTCTTCCGTTTACTGTACACTGATGCAGTGCATTCTGGGTAGCTTCAGGGAAGCTCCACCGTCTGCTGTGGCAAATGCCACAGATACAGTTGATTTTATTTTTCTCTTTTGTTAGGTTTGTGGAATAAAAGGTAACGGTACATTAACATTTGAAGTAGGCCACATTTTTTTATGTATGATTGCTGCCGGGGTTAAATTTCTTTCTTTTCCCCCTTCAAAAATCAATCAAACATGTAATTCGTCCACTGGTGCCCAAATGTTTGCGTACAACTGTATATTCTGTACACATACAAAACCTATTTTGTAATCTATTCTGTAATCTAATCTATTTTGCTACCTCTTGCTGGTCAAAAATTCAAATTCAGAAACCATCCTGTGAAACTGCTTGTGTGTCAACATACAATGCAGATAAAGTTCATTTGGATTCTGATATTAAACCGTTTTCAGATTGGCCTGACTGGAGCATCTGTTGACGTACTTAGATTGTTATTTGGCTAGTAAGCAAAGAATTAAACTTTACATTCGTGACAAATGGATTGTGTTCCCCGTTCCCCGTAGATTGCCTCAGTTTAATGCTGGAGGAGGAGCCCGACTGTAGAGTTGTGTGTCAGTATTTCATATGCATAAACCACCATTTTAGTAACCGACAGAGAACCAGGAAAGGGCTCGGCTTCACCCTGGAGCCTTAGCAGTCTCTTAGCGGTCTCTCTCAGGGCTGATTTCAATGTAATAATGCGTGTCTGAGTACATTTGTCCCTCGATACTGATGTGAAAAACATTCCTGCACCCACCCCAACCGAAGACTTGCAGGACCTGATGACCGTTTAAGCCAGAACATAATTACTTCTGTAGCACCACATTAAAAATACTCAATAATATTTTGACACGACAATGACAGTTCTGTTTAAGTCGTCTAACCCATGCCAGTCTCAGTGCACCACGAAAAAACGCAGAACTGGACTAGGACTCCAGAGGATTTTAAAAAAGGGTCAGTAATGAAAATGGGTCACAGGTGTATTAGCACTCATAGCAAGAGAAGCGGTGTTTTACTAAACCTAGATTAATGTCCAAGAATGAAGTCCACATGGATCACAAAATTAAAATATAATTTAAGAGACAACATATGCCAGATCTGATTAACTCCACACAGTTCAGGGAATCAGCGATTAGCAGCTGATCATAAATTCTCTACACTGTGTAATTAGAGTTAGTGCCCTGGTACGATAAAATAAGAACGCATCTGGGACAAAACGTACTCCATTTTATATTGAAAACAAATGAATAGCACTTAAATTATCTTCATGTCCCTCTGACATCAATCCAGTCGTGATCAATGGTTAATCAGGTCCCCATCTGAAGAGATTAAATCTAAGAATTTGTAATATTAATCAGGGATTGACAAAAACACCTACCAGCCATGCACTTTAATGACTCGTATAATTACCTCTGCTGTCTGGATTTAATGAACTTAACCATTAATTAATGACTGAAAAAATAAATAAAAAAATCGATGAAAAGGGCAGAAAAAGTCTGCCTGCTAGATCCAGACTTGCCTTTTTCTCTGGTGGGTTCTGTGTGAAAAGGTAGATTGTTAGTGAGACTTCGAGAGCCTCAGGTATGGATAGTTCTGCTTTGTTTAATCCTCACCCGACAGATGGTGTGAAATGCCCGCAGGCTGCCAGTCAGGATGATCCGCGCCGCAGCCGGTTTCCTCAGAGAGCGCACTTCCTGGCTCTTCTGGGTGGACCACAGTCGAGTTGCTCTTCACCTGATCGTGGAGAGGAGAGAAATTCGTTTTTTGGGGGGTTTTTTTGCTTTAGCTAACAGGTTCTTGTCTCTCAGCATCTACGTGGCTTTATTGCTCATGGCTCCTGGAAAAAATCTCTATATTTGGAGGTCAGTTTTGTAGGAATAATGTCCCTAATGTATCTGTAACCACAGTTTAAGACTCACATAAATCACATCAATTTTTACTTGTCTATTTCCTTGTCTTGTCTGACGTAAGGACAATATCGATGTGTTGTATTACAGAGATATCCGTCTATTCATTACCAATACAGAAGACTAGAAAATGTACAGTTTTAGGGCAACTCTGCATAACTGAGCTACGACCAACTTTTACTTCTCTGACTGTGTGGAAATCTGATGAACTGCACATGGCTCGCGTGCAGGAGCGCGATGCAGAGAGGCTAAAGCGACACGTGCACAAGAGTGGATGATATATTTCTCCTATTTATAGATAAGGTGTAATGAAGGAAAGAAATCGGTGATAATGTGGAGCATTAATAAAGAAGGAGGGAAGAAAAAGCGTGAACCACAAGAACTTGACCAATCAATATACCGAAGATGAGAAGAGCTGCTATTAGTCTAGTGTTTCGCAAGAAATGCATTAACCACTGAGGTAAGTTCTGCCTGAGAGATTTTCTGCAAGACTGAAACCTCAGTCTGCTTGAAGGGTGTTGTCCTCTGTTAAACACCTTGGAGCCTTTGAGCAAGGAACTGAGTCCCTTCTGCCCAGGCTCAGATTTGTTGCATAGAGATGAACAGGGCCGGGAGTCATGTTGTCTGACTTCATCGCACTTTGTAGTGACTCCTCCTGTCGGATGCTGCGAATACGAATGTTCGCACGCAACATGCTCGGCTCAAAAGTTAGACACAGCCTCAAGCTGTTTTATAGTCCTGGATTTATGAAAGAGAGAGAAGAAAGGAGATCCAAGTGGCATTACAAGTGAGCTCGGTAGAACTTTTCTTCTGTTTTATCCTTGAAACACTGATGTTAGACAACTACAGACAACAGCTTCACTAATCCCATTGTTTTGTTTTGTTTTTTTTCCTTTCAGGGGAACTCAGGTTTGTTGTTGTCTTGGAACAAAGCTGATCAGACTGGCAAGCAGCCTCCTGCAGCTTCAGACAGCCGGGCTGCTGGTCGGTTCGCCGCAGCTCGTCTGAGCCAGGAATGAAGAGGTTTGCTGCTGGATGCCACAGGAACAGACAGAATCCCTGCCTTACTTGCTCGACTCTCTCAAAACTCCATTAGACAGAATTGAAATAAGTCTCAGAGATCATTACATTAAACAGTGAACAGCATCTTCCATTCTCCTCTAAATTTTTAATTAAGATGGGGGCGCTGATGAAAAGTGGAAACCATTCAGCGAGTTAATTTTCTGTAGCAAATAATGTTTGGTGTTGCAGAGTCAAAACAAAATAGCCGATATCTGAACCTATACATACCGGCGCCCCCTTCATTCGTTCCTCCACGCTATTAATTTCAGACGTGAGAGTCCGATACTCACATGTGGCGACTAACACTGGGCCTGCTGACAGAAACGTCTAGACCGTCAGTATCAAATAACCAAGTCTGAGGACTCTGAGGGTTGAGGCTTACAAATAAGTGAGGTATAAATAGCTCAAAAGCAGTGTTTCTTTTGATTTTAGAGGTATTAATTACTCTTGTGGAAGATTGGTTTTACCGTTACCCTGCATTTACGCACATGACATCCATTCACTGTAGTAAGACAATATCCCGCCTGCTAATCCATTGACCAGCACTGTGCAGTTACAGGAACTCACATGGATTTACCTTGACTGCAAATACACTACAAGCATTACGCTGTTTGGACGTGTTAATACATGTAGTAGTCTTTAGGTAGGCATCACTCTAAGTGCGGAAGTCCGGGAATGTTCATACTCTGAAGGTTAAAGTGTCAAATTTCAATTGACAGTAGAGTGCTGAGAAGAAATAAACCACTTCATCAATCAGAGTTCTGCGGATGTAAATGAATTCCACCAGAGCTTCACTTTTTTTGGGCACTAATGGTCTCATTAAAGGAAAAGAGGAAAGAGCTTTCATTAAATCTGAAAATAGCATTTCAATTCACCTCCTTCATTAAAAATGTTTTTGAGAGCAAATCTGTCTGAGCCAAAATCATCCGTTCAATTATGCTGAGGGAAGTTAATCACGTAGTTCATAAATAACTTATGCACAAGAGTTTATTATGGATATACCTCATTGATTTTGTGTTGTAATGTGATGTTACTGGATGTAAAATGGCTTGTTCTTTTCAATCACTGCTGCCAATGTGCAGCTCATCCTGACTATCAGTACGACGACGCTGTGGAGGAGAAGAAGAGGAGAAAGCGTATCCTCACAAAACACACCTGTTTGGTCAAACCAGCTGGTTTGTCCGCTGGGTCTGCCTGCAGCCGAGGCTCTGGAGGACGAGGACCCCGGGAACACCGACGGATCCGGGGCTTTTTAAGAGAAGCCGAACCCAGTCGGATGAACATCCGGAGGCAGACGAACGCGGCCTGCCGAACTCTCAAGACCTGGCAGACCTGAGTGGAACTAAGCAGTAGAACCTGACTGATAAATCAGCCCCGCCAACATATGGGACGATATTAGCTCGTTTCAGATATCAGTGATCACCGCGTATGTCTGCTGATAAATGGCAAGAAATGGAAGTAGAAAAAGACCAGTTTGGCACAGCCGGAGGGCTGAGTGACTGGGATGCAGGCAGAGGGCTATTTGATGCACTGCTCTAGGAATTAAGCTACTGGGAGGCTCCGGACATGCACTGGAAGGCACCGGGCAGGAACTGGGATGTGACAACATGGCAGGAGAAAAAAAAAAAAAAAAAAAAAAACAAGCTCAGAAGACACTGGATGTGGAGCAGCGTTTGACCTGACCAAAATCTCCAGCAGCCCCGAGAGCAACTTAAAGGAAACCATCTGTGGCACCGTGTAGAGTGCTGCGTCTTTCTGCTCTTTACTACAAGCACCGTGGCAGTTCAAGAAATCTAAGTAGCCTGCATTGTAGAAAGCTCACAGTAGAACAGACTGTCGCAGGGGAGAGTTTCTGAACTCAAGTACAGACGCCAACACCGCAGGCAAGACTATACACAGTTTACTAGAAGGAGAAGCGGGTTCACTGTCTGAATGGCAGGGGGAAGAGTTCACCAGCTAAACTGGATAAAAGGTTTTATGGGTCTAACAGGAGAGGCGACATAGACAACAGGGCAAGCAGCACCCACAGGTGCCCTCTATACCCACTCAGACATTGATCAGGGATGGGGAGCGGCTGGGGAGGCAGTGGTTAAGGGTTAGGAGATGAGCAACAGGTGTGCAGGACAGGAGAGCACACGGAGGGCACCTGGTGGACAGGTGAGGAATGGCAGAATCAGTAAAGAAAAAAAAAAAAAAAAAAGACAGTTAGGAAAACACGAAACAGTGTGGAACTGGGGACAGAGGAGAGATCT
Organism: Xiphias gladius; assembly: GCF_016859285.1. Taxonomy (NCBI): domain Eukaryota; kingdom Metazoa; phylum Chordata; class Actinopteri; order Istiophoriformes; family Xiphiidae; genus Xiphias; species Xiphias gladius. The sequence goes on along the minus strand of NC_053413.1, from coordinate 24,157,319 downwards.
ATGCCCACGACATGCTGCACACAGCATATCAGGCTTTAGCCGTCCAGGGTCCTGCCAGGCCTTAAGCATTTCTGTTTGTTACAGATTCACCGCAGGGGAGATGCGCATTAGCATTTACCACCCAGCCGCATGGCAGGGACGGAGCAAACAAAGTGCAATTTGCACACTGTTCACTCAACTCCCAGGGCTCCGCCTCTTTAAACCGGAGTTCATACCACACAAACACACGCTGAGAGTGCAGATCAGTGTGCAGTTAGCAAACCATCAGGAGTCCTGTGAGCTGCAGTGGTTTTGCTTATAGTCTTACTATTCACGTCACAGTTTACGGGCCTGTTCGACTCAAGAGGGGTCGGCTGATTACGCTATATTTTTACTGAATATAACCTTTTGGTCCATGTTGTAATAACTCAATTTCCATGATGAAGATTATTTATTAAAAACCGCAGTTCGAATCAGTTGAATTATTTCGATATATATCGCCCAGCCCTGCTTCCTTCAGAGGCCTCGAGTAGCCAGAGGTAACCAGAGGTAGCCAGAGGTAGCCAGAGGTAGCCAGGGGACGCCGCGGTGGCCTTTCCCAACCGCTGGCAGCCGGCAAACGGCAACCGGCAACGGCTCGCTGTCTGAAGGCGCCTTCAGGCGCCATGAATGCGTGCCACTTCCTTTTTGTCATTTTTGTCCCACGCAGCAGGTCATAGTGGAAGACGGTTCTACCTGGGAGACGCCTGACAAACAGACCATTGCCCGTAACATTCTTGTCATAACAAAGCAGGGCTTGTGCAGGGACGTGGGAATGGAAATGTGCCACTGCTGTGATCACGACTTCAGTTTTAAGGGCAGTTGTTTTGATTTAAGAAAGGGAAACTTTGGTTTAGAGTCCAGTTTGGTCCTGGGTTACTGAGATACTTTTTCAAAAAAATGAAAACTTCAATTCTAGAAGAATTGAACTGATATCGTTGCAGGTGAAGGTATTCTTACTTTCTACCACATCACTTGATGAAAATTGCTCTCTCTTTTCCGTGTGTAGAATATTTTAAGTTTGGATATAACACTTGATTTTTATTTCTGAATTTCCTTACCAGTGTTGAAGGTACAATAATTAGTGACAAAAAGAGAGAGAGAGAGAGAGACAAGGTCATAACTGAAATAAAAGGAGGGAAGAGAATCAAACTTTACAGGGGAATGGGACTTTTTCTTTGATTTCTTTGAAATGGCTATTATATTTATTCATACAAATCGAAGTCTTGGACAGAAAAATGAGTATAAAGTGTGAAATGTCTGCAGTTTTTGAAGTGTATCTGATTTAAGTTGAACCACGGCAGGAATGCAAATGTCCTTTCTTTCTTTGTTATAGTTGTGCTTCAGATCTCTACTCACTTTCCTCGGATTAGATTAATTCACACAATGTCCAACAGGAGCAAAAGTATACATATAAATAGAGTGACTTGACTTATCTGAACTTAAAAAGCTGTGTTTGGTTTATCTCGACTTACGCACTAAGCCTCAGGACTGGAAATATCTTTTTCGAGATAGTAGACAGCAGAGCTCCTTAAGCTTTCTCAAATATATGAAGGTTACACAATTACTGCTTATCTCCGATCAGGTAGTGAGAAGCTGTGACAGAGTGTCTCGTAAATACCTTTCCAAAGAAATGAAATGTCACGTTGAGCTAAAAGCTCATCTCCCGACGTGCGTATTCCTTTCATTTCTCCGGGTTTGAAAGGAAACAAGACCCCGAATTGAGTTTTAACTGAGACGAACACATCGGAAAGTTCCACTCACTGACACTCATTTAGTTTTACTATGAAGTTCGTGGGGGTTTTTTTTCGGTTAATTGACCCCTACGGATCTGAGACCAAACTCCGAAACGATCATGTTTCTGCTGATTATCTCAGGTCTTATCACGCGAACAAAGGATCAAACGTCTCACTTGTTTATTGTCAGAAAGAAAATTAAAAACGAAAACTGGGCGATTAAAGCCGCACTTGCCTGCATATTTTCCACCGAGATCAAGACGCTGCAGTATTTTCACTGAGGACAGTGAGACAGATACTGGAGCCAGCAGAGAAGTGTTTACCTGATGTAAATCTCTCAACGACTCTGCCGGAAACGCCGGAGAGTGAAGAGAAACGAAGTGAGGTTGATAGAAACGGACTGAAACCTACTGCCGCAATTATGTCTGCGTTCGGATATTCTTAAGAGAGACTGGTGAGGAGGGGGGACTACAATGCAAACATGAAGGCTTGAACGGCAGGACAAAAACCTGAACCTTAGTACAGGACTAAAATATCTTGACTGTGGGAAACCTGCACCTATTCACAGGTCAGTTTTCCACTTACTGACCCTCTAAACCACTGAACGACAGGCTGAACTGACTGACTGTTCCCAAATTCCTTTATTATTTTATTTATCTGACACTCACTTTGGTAAAAAGGGGGTCAAAGGGGATGTTGGTCGGGGGAACCCCCTGAGGTCGGCTGAGGCGGAGGACGCAACTCTCCCACCAGACCCGTCCTGCCTGTGAGCTGTTGCAGGGACGGGGTGTGTTTTTCGGAGGGTGACTTGTCGTGTTAAAGCTGTGACAAAGAGTCAGAAGTTCCAAAAGCAAACCAAAAACTATTAAGTTTACTACATTATAAGGGAAACCAAAAAAGCAGCAAATACTCACCCCTGAGGAACTGGAACTTATTTTTCTGTCGATCGACTAATCGATTAATCGACTAAGTGTTTCAGCTCCACAGTCCAGTACACAGACGATGTACTTGCCCGTAATTTGGAACATAATGGATTTTAAACCCTTCAAACACCCTCAGGCCTGTTACCTGGGTAAAGTGCGAGTGAAATTCAAGCCGGCCCACCTCTCAACACGGCGTGCGTCAGGCCTGTCACGTACACTGATTAGTTCGCACCAAACTCTCTGACAGAGCGCAGGTTGTAAAACGAGCATCTGTGAATATGTTAGAGTATAAAACAGCCACGCAAATGTCTCCAGTTGACCTGCATGCGGACGGAGGAGCACGTTCCAGCTTTCAGAACGACCCGTGCCCCCCGCACTGTTCCCAGCTCTCTCGGCCATCATCGCTGTGGTTGGGATTGACAACTACGTTTTAGCTTGAAGAGAAAGAAAACGTCTCCTCGCAAGTCTTTTCAGGGCAATTTGGAGTCAAAGGTTTCTGTACAAAGAGCCTCTGTTGTTGCAGTTGCTTGTCAGGGAGCCCCCTCTGCAAATGCACGTCGAAGCAAGTAAGCAAGCAAACTTTATTTATACTGCACTCATAGCATTAAAATTTCATCGCTGGGAAAGCAGTCACATTGCTTAAAAAAAAAAAAACAGACACACAAAACAAAGTCCAATGGGGCAAAGTGTTAAAGAGACAGACGGTGAGGTCTACATTATTAGACACACCACTCATATTATCACTTTATACAAGATTCAGCTGTAAAGGGCAAACCAAAGTCATATTTCGACTTGTGCAAACCACGACAAACGATCAAAACGATGTTAACGAGAAGTTGTTTCGAGTGTGACCCTAAACTTGACAGATGCTTGACCGGAGCAACACTCACTCTCTTGGCTTTTTCTGCACTTTAAACAACTGTCGGGCATCCGTGCTTTTTTTTTTTTTTTACAACGGCGGCGTCGTGACCCCTAGAGCTCCAGTAGTTCCCTTACGATCCCCTTTCTCGTGACTCCCCTCACTCCTCTTCCGGTGTTCTGAAACCCGTCTCTCCAAGCGCACACACTCACGCAGAACATCTAGGAGTAATCTTTGATTAAGCTTTAGAATTTGACAGGTAGATTAGTTCTGCAGTCAGCTCTAGCTCCTTCCACCTCTCTCTCTCTCTGTTTGTGTGACTCATCTTTTTGCTTCTGCTTTTTAACAATCGTTTTACATATCGACTTAATTGTCTGTTCCTTTATCATTCCCTCACGCTTTGTTCTTATTATTTGTCTTCTTGGTTATTGTTTGGCGTTGGCTTTTACCCTTCTCCCAGCTGAATGGTCTGTAAACGTGCTCTTGAAATAAATTGACTCGCTCGCGGTCCCATTTTTTATTGTGCCGGTGGATACCGCTCTTCCCTCTGAAACCGGACCCCCGGCGCTTTGGTGAAGAGTCTGACTTCTGCGGAGATGAAACAGCAGATGAGTCCCCGGAGCTGCCATCTGAGCTGTTTAACATGACAACTGAGCTGCTACTGAGACGCGTCTGCCACCGACAGCAGCAGGAGTTAGTCCCTGTTTTGTGCATTTGCCTTGAAAAAGCTGCGAATCCTTTGGTAAGTGAGGCTCGCTTGTTACAATTTAAGAGTCAAAGTCAGAATCGGCCCAGGGGCATGTCAGTGGCCAATTTCCACGGTCATGACCAATAACTTTTCTTTTAAAAAAAAGTTTTGTAAAGTGTGCAGTCAATATTTGCATGTCCCAAAGTTACAATTTGGGGACCTTATTAAGTTATCATGCATTATTTATCATTTTTAAGTGCTACCTGGTTTCTTATTTAAATTTCAGTTACGACCAGACGGCGGTTTTGCTTCTCAGTGAAAAGTTTTAATGGGCTTGCTCTCACGAGGAGTGCCCGTGCTCCCAGTGCTGATTGCGTTGTAATTTCAGAGAAAATTCAGTAACTTTCACTACATTAAATTCAGTTAATAACAAGCAAGCAAAGAGCGCACACAACTGAGTGAAATGGGCCCCGCAGCAGAAATGTCAGAATCACCTGGAGCAGAAAAAAAAGAGGATGGCAGGCTAAAGGAAAGGAGCCAGAGGAAAGCGGTGATGCAAACATCACGGCAAAGTAGGACAGGACAGGCTCGTCTTGCTGAGACTCTTCTCACAGTCTGGAAACCCACTGACAAGACATCTGATTTGGCAAAAGCCCCAGAAAGTTCCCAAAAAGAAAGAACGCTAGCTAATCAGCACTTTACTTCATGCTTAAAGAAGTTAAGTGCGTATGTTTCCTTCGTCGTGCTCGTGCACAGGAGGTGGAAGGGGATAAAAAAAAAGGAAAAAGAAGGGCTACAGTCGGTCGAGCGGGTGGACCCGCGCTAACATCGGTGAGGCTTTCCAGTGGTGGACACTGCACGGTCGGACTGGGAAAGAAAATTCAGCCCCGGACTTATCCGCTAGGACACTTGTTGTGTTAATGAGTTCCTACATTCCCCCTCGCACCTTTATGTGTCCCCAAAAATCAATTTTACACAATAAATCCAGAAAAAAACGAACCTGAGGGCAGGTCTCTCATTACATTTTTGGTTCCTTGTTTTACAAGGTTTTCTTCCTGAAGGGCTCCTGTGTTTTCATTGCTGGTTTTTATTTATATTTATCGCTTTCAGACTTTGTGGCTCTAAACTGAATTCACATCTGGCCGTAAATACCTGGTTGTACCACTAAATGCCTTCTTCTCGGGGCTTGTATCCAGCTTGGGATCCCTGAGGCGTGCTGCCAAGCGTGATATTAGACCTTGAGCACCTCTGACCCGTCATCTGTAGCTGACAGCTGCTCTCATCTGGAGCGAAACGCTAGGAGAGAGAAGCTGCCTCGGTCGTGTGAAACGACGAGGAGAGGCTGAGCGGACTAAAGCTCCTCTTAGGACGGTGTGACTGTCCGCAGATTACCGAACGCTTTGAGCGCACCGATGGATCAGGACGGGACCGAGAAGGGAACCTGCCGACAGGACAGAGAGCTAGCCCCAGATCGGTGGACAGCGTGTTGACAGCACTGCAAGCGCAGGTTCAGACAGAGAGCGTGAGTGCAGAGATTAGGAGGGAGGTCTAAAGCTAAATCTCCGTGACAGACCCGTCATGTGATTTGACCACGATGCCAACCCCCCTCTCTGTTTAATTGGTCTAATCTGGTTAAATATCAAAAGACCGAACCTGAGGTTACAGCTGAAGTCGAACCACGTTTTATTCCAATGAGGTCGCTTGCTCTTATAAATGGATCTCTCAAAGCTCGAAACCACAGCGGTCAAATTTTGGCCAATAAAAACAGCGAGCCTCACCAGCCAGAGGGGGTCGGGGTAATCCGTTTCTGAAGATTCTGACTGTGGTGTGTCTTTGCTTGCATGCTGCAAGAATACCAAACGTACTTATTTTTACCCAAACCGCAACCTTTTCCCGAACCAGGGAGATTTTGTGCCTGAACCGAACCAGACCGTGACCGTTTCACGGCCTTAACCGCGTGTTTATTACTGTTACCATGGCGACGAAGGTCCAGTACACCTGTTACTGGTACGCTCCTATGGGTCGCCTGTCAGATATAGAGAAGATGATTTTCAAATTTTATATATTTGATGCATAGTTGTGTCCGCACTCTGACTCATTGGGATAGTATGTGTAGTACATTGTACAGTACAGGTGTGGTAACCATCGTTTAAACATTGTGTCCTTCGACCCTGATCGAAATGTTGTCAATCTCAATAAATTTATGGTCCAGCAACTTAATCACATTTGCTACCAGTCCTCAAGTCTGTCTCTGTCCGTCCGTCCCTCTGTCCATCTCTCATCAGCTTGTTCTCTCTTTTCTCTCTGTCACTCTTCCACTCTCTTTTCTCCCGTCAGTGTTTTTTCTCTGCAGGGTTCCTTCCTGCCACGGCTGACACTTGTTTCCCCTCCACCAATATCCCGCTGACAGCGGCGGGGCTGGTCTGAGCAAACTACTTTTCCTCCCGTGTAAACATCCATTACTGAGCGCCGAGCGCGAGGGAGAGGCAGAGGAAGAGGGGGAAAAGGTGCCACAAGTCCTTGGTGCATCCGCAGCTGATGCGTTTTCAGGTGTCTTCGGAAAAAAAAAAAAGAAAAACCTCGTGAAAGCTTGACCTCAATTCCACAACAGGTGAGGACGTTTCCATGCAGCAATCTGCTTCCATTACAAAAAGTCATACACTGGGAAACATTGTCATCCCACTGGTGTTGTATTCCTGTCTACGTGAACATACATCTAATGTTCACTCTCAGCTTATCTGTAGTTTTTATAGACTCCTGAGAAAAATATGTCTCTGAAGTTGGTAGATGCTACCTGCCCACTTGGTGTCCGGCAGCGTACGGGGGACTTATCTGATCTTATCTGGTGAAAACAGCTGTTTGCTTCTGCCGAAACGAGGGTAAACGGAAGCTAAATTCGCGGTCTGAGCAATCAAAACGATGTGCTAAAAGAGGCTAAACAGCTTCGTAGAGCTAATTCTCTGCTCCATCATTGGGTTCAGCTATTCTGGCAATTATGAAAGTTCAACAGGTCGACAGGGTTATTTTATTTCTGCCCCAGAAGGTGAAAAAAAAGGGGCCAACAAAAGAGTGAAGAAGGTGTCTATCAAATACAGTCTCTGTCTATGTCCACACAGAGCTGAGAACAGGTCTAGTCAGCCCAAATAAGTTAAATCTCCTGCATGGGTGACACGACCTTAACGTTAAAAAATATTGATCAGTGGAGCTTTAAATCCCACGCAACATCATCAGGAAATAACTGCCCAGTCTGACTTGGATGCGTCTTGAATACAGCCGTGACCACTAGTGACACAATTGTGCATTAAACTAAGAAATGATGTTCTGTGGCAGCAGATGAAAACAGTCTGATCAGCGCTTGATGCTTCACATCCATTTTAACATCAAACTGAACAAGATTTAACGAAGCCACGGATGGTTAAACCCTGTACAGCCGTTTCCTCGAAGAGGAACGCGACGCTCTTGGAACGTCAAAACTGCCGGATCCTTTTTTTTAAACCCCATGTCGGATTCCTGCTCGGGCCCGTTAGAGGTCGGAACTCAAGATGCGGTGACACCGATGCTCAGGCTGACGCAGTCAAACAATAAGTCGAACACCTCATTTCCCGTCAGCACTTTCCCACAAAAGGTCGAGCAATCATCGGACAATTCAGCCTTTCTATGGGCAAGCCGCACCGTTCCTCAGAGCTCAGGGCCGTCTCTGCGCTCACCATCAAAATGTCACCGACCTTATGTGGGTTCAGTATCTTAATGTTTGACCTGCGCGGCTGCTGTGTATTTGAATTGGGACTTTCTCTCCAAGCTGAATATTTGGAAGAAGTGATGTACTCTGCTGGAGCGAGCTTTTTCAGCAACTGCAGACATGCCTGTTTAGTGCACAGGCTGTTCGATTTGTTAATGGCAGCCGAACTGCTGAATGTGGAATTAATGGGGACGTTAATGAGTCTACTGAATCAGAGTGGGGCTGTTTGTGCCGCCGTGGCTGCAGGTTCAAAGGGTCAGTGGATTATTTCTGCTTTAGGGGGACAGGGAGGCAGATAATGTGTTACAATAGAAATCAGTGGAGAGGAGCATTGATCATTTCCAATTGGTCTTTTTCTTTTATAATTTCCACGGATTTCCTCCTTCTCTCTTATCTCTCCGTCTTATGGTGCAACCTGCAAACACATTTTAAACAGCAGCAGTGATGCATCAGGTCATTTATTCATAGCTAAACTCTATGTTTATGTTCTGCCAAGACTAATTAGCTGCTTAATATTCACTTTTTGAAACCGTAGAATTAATTCATGCCCTGACCCGACCAAAGGGAAAAAAAACCTCACGCTACATCATGTGTTTTTTCTGCCTCTTTCTATAATGAATAAATATTGAAGTGAAAACTAACACTGTTATGTTCACATTAAGCAGTCCAGAATCTTGATTGTGTACAGTAATTAGAAACTAATTAGGTGATTCTGAAATAAACTCTGGCCTCTTGTGAACCTAGGGCCCACTTACTAATAAATACTGTGCCAAGCTGAATTAAACTGAGAGGGAATTAATGAACTATTTAGTTTGTAAAGCTGTGAATTCATTATTCTTGCATTAAACTCTAGGACTTAATTTAGCTTTTTTTTTTTTTTTTTTTTAATGAGAAACTGCTGCACAGAGCGTTTCCCTCTTCCTGGCCTGGAAGTTTATTGTTTTCAAGGAGAAAGTCAGAGAATAGAAAATAAAAAGCACAGACACAGATAAACAGAAAAGGTGAGAGCTGGGATACAGTGTTGGTTTTCCTCATACCGAGCAGCTTGTGATTGGCTCTGTGTTTTTAGCCAGTGGCAGGAGGCGTCCGAGACGCTCTGCACTGCTACTGCTACGCCTGTGAAGTTTTCCATTCTGTCAAAGGCTCGTATGGAAAACTGCACCCTGACCGGCAGTCATTTTTGGAGTCATGCTTCATTGCTGTTTCAAATAGTACTGGAATCCCAAAGAAAATGGGTTCACAACTTCACCTGAGACCGGCCAACTGCCGCCTGCCGCCGTATTAGGACTGTGGGCGGCCGGTGCCCAACCAGGCTTCCCGTCTCGAGGTCTGGATCCGGGGTCGGTCACACCACGTTGCCCGTATAAGTGGGACCCTTTCAGCTCTGTGTAATTATCACCCATTTGACACAGTCTGAGCGTCTCGTCTGGAATATGAATGAGGGAGATAAAAATACTGAGATCACGGCGAACCGGAGCCGTGCACCTGAAAGAATTATCAACGCCTCGACTCCCATCAATGTCCTCGCCGAGTCCTCGCCAGCACACAACAATTATCCGGTTTGTGGCCACTCTGCTACAGAACCATAACATTTTGATAGAACCATACCTGGTATTACTGCTGTTTTCAGATGATTAAGAGAACTGCGGGGCATATATATATATATGCATATCAAAACGTTTTACCCTCCTATGTTATCAGGTGTCATAGGCTACGTCGTGGTTAGGGAGGGGCCGGAGGAGAAATGTCCATCACAATTTCCTGGAGCCAGTGGTGACCTCCGTTCAAAGTCCTGTTTTATCTTAGCAGCAGTCTAAAATCAAATCATAATCTAGGCCAAGGAAAAGCGCAAAATCCTGACGTTTGAGAATCTGGAACCATGAGACGTTTGTCATTTTTGCTTGTAAAATTACTTAAATGATCAACCTCTTACTAAAATAGTTCGACTGATTGATTAACAGACTAATCATTGCAGGTCTACATCCACCACAGTGTACAGACCGACTCCCTCCCCGGTTTCGAGTTGGAACCGCCATACTCGAGAGATTGTTGGCGACATTTCAGGTGTGCTTACTTACAGTTTTACGGGCGAATAATAATCTAGACTGTCTCCCGACCATGTTGTATCGATGGCACCGGGCATCCGAACCTCAGCAACTTCTCGTGTGCGAACAATGCCGTCACAGCCCACGGAGGCGACGGTGACCGCTAGCGTGAGGGTCGAAAAAAATGTAGCTTGCTATCAGCCAAAAATAATCTTTTCAGTTTCAGCAGGTCATGGGTTTTCTCTTTAATCTCCCCACTGGCACTGAGTGCAGATAAACGAAACAAAAACAAACAAAAAAAACTTTACAAAGCCTGAGTTTTAATTTCCAAAGATTTGTGGAGTTTTTTTTAACACTTCCATGCTATCTTGCTGCTACGCATTTAGAGAGAGTAAGAGTTGCTTAAGTAGTTTAGTGCCCTCCTCTGAAATTCATTACCGCAAAAACTATTACGAATAGAGACTGAGGCAAACAGCGAAGTGCTCCGAATAACACCAAGATTCAGGAATCAGGTACAAACAAAAATCCAACTTCACACACCAGGGCACACCCACCATATCCCACCGATTTGTCCAAAAAGGCGGCATCCAGTACGTCTGCGACGACGGCAAAAACTCTCGTTCCCTAAAAAGAGAATCTAAAACTTCCTCAAGAATTACTGGCCAACAATGACCAAATGTATCCAACCAGGCCAAGATCATTTCCTGTCAACTTCATTCAAGACATCGATTGTCACGTCATGCGAGAATTTAATATATAGAACCTAATTTCCATACGTCAATGGTGGCTGTTTTTGGTATTGTAGGTGTCTGGCTGCACCTCGGTGAAAACCATTCGAAGGTTATAATGGCCCCATTCAGGATATAACAGACCTCCATAAAGACAGTACAGAAAACTTCAGCCCTTTCAAACTGCTTTCGGGCACGGTAATGGATTTCAGCTGAGAGCAGAGAGAGAGAGCAGAGAGAGAGAGGCAGAGAAAAAAAAAAGCAATAGAAGACAGAGTGCAAGGTAATAAGAGAGGGAGACAGACGGAGACAGGGAAGGAGGAAGAGAGTAAGAGGGGGACGTTTGGAAGATTCAGCCAACTCTCCTGAAATGTATTCCAACATGGCCAAAATGAAAGAGGCAGAAGACAGACGGAGAAGAAAACAGGTTGTTTTTGTCTGATGTGCCGGCCTTCAAGGTGTCTGCCTGGAAACAAAAGATCAAGGAGACGGGAAAATGGAGCTGTGTGTTCAGCAGGTGAAAGGGGGGGGTGGGGGGGTTCCTGAGGGAGATCACACACACAAACACATCTATACCCTCTCTCACACTAGCAAGGTCGACTCTCAGTCCTCCGGTCCACAGAGGCACAAGGCAGTCGTTCTGTCGGCGCAGAGAAAAAGGACCTGGGATTTGGCCCGGTCTACTCTCCAGACTGCATTCGGTGGGCAGGACGACAACCCGGGGACAAGCTGTGCGTATTTGAGCGCGGAAGTTCGTTCCTGACCCACGGGAGCGCCACGTGGGACAAAAACCATAAGCTCAAAGCTCCAGTTAGCGGCTTTTTGTGGCTTTCAACCACATCTAACGTCTTCTGCGTTTAGATCATTTCACCTACACAAGTGTTTGAGAGAGATGTGCTGTACTTTCCATCATTTCTTTACACATGAAGCTCACTTTTGATTTTTTTTAGGCCCTTTCTTGATTGTACCATTTTATTTGTTTCGCTGCTAATGACATTTTTGTCAAAGGTGCATACTTCCGTATAGATGAAAGGCAATAAAACTGAACTTCAGCCGCATCCTTTTCTTTTTTTTCCGTTCATTAACTCAGTAGGTGTGTCATTGGGTAATGATGAGTGAGGGACGTCAAAGGCCTAACAGCCCTAAAGGGGAATATCGTGCCACAGCCATGCAGCTAACGTCCTGGCTAATGTATGTTCTTGTCTTTTTGCATTTCAGATGAGCCCTCGCGAAAATACGACAATGAAACTAGAAACGGGGGGATTCGCTCTGTCCCCTGTTGTGTCTGATTCCACTTTCCCAGTCTTTTCATTCTGGAGTGTAACACTCAGTTTCCGTCGTGAGAGACAGACGAGGCTCTGTGTTGCTTTCGACGCTGGGCCCAATCAGAGCTCTCCGAACAGAGCTTTGATCACACTTTAGACACGGGAATCTGCCATTTGTCGGACTCGCAGAGGAGACGTTCTGAGTAACTGCTTGAGGGTCTTCTCCAAAGAGTCTCTGATTGGGAAGATTTCCTCTCCTCATCATCATCATCATCATCATCACCACCACGACCACCTCTTGTTAGATTAAAACACACACACACACACACACACACACACACACACACACACACACACACACACACACACACACACACACACACACACACACACACACACACACACACACAGACGTCAGTCTCTGCAGCCGCCCTCCATCACGAGGCTGTGAAACGGAATTTAACGGAGTCAGACTGTGAAATGTGGCCGGTAATGTCAGTTATGATACAGAGCTCTGCTGGATGGTGATGATGATGATGATGATGATTTAGCCTTGATCCTGACTGTGTCTTACATATCAAACAATCATCATTTTACCGGACTCCCAGCCAAACTTTTCAATGAAACCTGACATGATTCTCTCTCTCTCTCTCTCTCACATCTCTCCGTTTCTCTGCATCCTTCTGGGACACAGTCATGTGAGGCGATGATAAGCCTTTCAGGACACTTCATAAGAGGACCACTGTTAAAACACGTTTTGCTGCCTCAGGGTAAAATTGTCAGAGCAGGAATTAAGAAAACATCAGATTTTTTTTTTAGATTTGTGCAAACAGTGCTCTAAACTAGAGTTTAGACGTTTTTTTTTTAAAAGGCATGCGGTGAGGATTTCTTCTAAACAAAGCCCTGCTTACACTCAGCGTTTCTCGTTCTTTCATTCACCAGTGCCGCCACCCGTTGATCAGTGGAATAATTTGAAAACTAACTGCCAGGAAGGCGTACCGCGTCGCCCGCTCGGGCGTGCGTGAGATACAGCCAAAACAGGGACACGTTTGACAGAAATATTGCCCTCCTTAGCCCTACCAGTGATTAAAACAAAACAAAAAAATAAATAGAAATCCTCGGGTTACTTTTACTGCCTTCAAAGTACGTACCTCTCGGCTTTATATCGAATGACCTTCTGTGCATCGACAAAGTTGTAGTTCTACTTCCAAGTGAAAGATTAGCATGTAGAAAACTAGCACAAGTAGTAGTAGTTCTTCCCAAAGTACAACAAATACTGCATTCACCAAATACCTTGATACAGTGGATGGACCGTGGGTAAAGCCCTTAGGGAGTAACAGTAATAGAAAGCTACGTGTACTTCGACACTACTATGAGACCTCTCGAGTCTCATACATTTAAATAAACAACGGTTTACGGTTTGATGCTTTGGTCTGAACAAACTAAGGAGCTTTGGGTTTGGTTTGAGATATCTATTTTGGTCCTCCTGTTGCTAAGGAGACGTCTTTTTGCATCCTTCCAACATCCAGTGTTAAGTCCGACGGGTCGGTGTAGACAAACAGCGAGGAACGAATCCACTGCATCTTTTGTCATCGATGAGAGACATTAAATAAGCGGTCGTGGTGTTAAAGCAAGTGCCACGTGTCAGGAGTTAGAGTCCAGACCGTAAGTATCTGGACAGGTACACATTTGTTGTTCTTCAGGTTCTGGGCTTCAGCACATTCAATTTGAAATAAATGGAACGGATACTACGTTAAAGTGCCAAGTCTCAGCTTTAATCTGAGTGGGTTTACGTCGATGTTGAAAGAACTGTGTGGGTGACGGACCCCTTTAAACACATAGTGCACAGAGATACACACAAAGTTTAACAAAATAATCGTATTTAATATTTAGTGGAAAATCCTTTGCAGTCAATGAGTGTTTGGAGTCTTCGATCCACAGACAGCAGCAGAGTCTTTGTATCTTCCCTGGTGATGCTCCCCCAGATTTTCACTGCTGCCTCCCTCAGCTCTTGCTTGTTGCAGGGTCTCTCTGCCTTTGGTCTGGTCTTCACCAAGTGGAGTGCAGCTCAGTCGGACTGAGATCAGGCGACCGACTCGGCCAGTCAAGGATGTTACACCTCTCCACGCCGGAAAGCTCTGTGGCTGCTTTGGCTCCTTGTCCCGCTGAATGACGAAACGTCGCCCGATGAGTTTTGATGCATTTGGCTGAATCTGATCACACAGAAATGCTCCCGTAAACCTCTGCATTCATCCCGTTGCTTGCGTCAGCAGTGAAACCATCAACAAATGCCAGTGCGCCAGTTCCATTGGCAGCCACACACGCCTAAATCGTAACAGAGCCACCGCCTTTGTTTGACAGATGAGGTGGTGGCTTTGAGTCGTGAGCTGCTCCTTTTGTCCATTGACACTTTCGTCTGTCCATGATTTTGACAGAGGTCGATTGTTGTTTCATCAGTCCATAGGACTTTGTCCCAGAACTCTACCGGTTTTCTGTGTGTTTTTGTGAACTGCAGCGTGGCCCTTCTGTTTTTCGAGGTTGACCAGGGGTTTGCATCTTGTGGTGAATCCTCTGAGGTTGTGGTCACGAAGTCCGCCCCTTGATAGTTGACAAGGAAACTTGTACGATTACATCCTGGAGAGCGTTCTTCATCTTTCAAAGATCGTAATGCGTGGTCGGAAGGAGGACGGAATTGCTTGAAATGTTTGATACTAGTGCCGACAAAGTACCGGCGGTTTGGTACCAATCCCAGAACGATACTTCTTTTCCCGCCAATACTTTGAGAGATATGAAAACATTTTCCCCCAAAGCCCTTTGACTTAAAAAAACAGAAGCCAAAGTTACTGAATGAAAAACAGGAACTTAACAGTCTAAAACAGGCAGTTTTTAGGTGACACATTTTAGTCAATACCAAACAACTATTGAGGTTCAATACCTGCCCTTTGTCAGAAGTAACCAAAACACTACAGTAAAGGGATAACACTCAAGTCAGTTTTACGGCGTCACTGAACAACAACATCACTGAATTTATTTTTCACAAGAACAAAGACAAGTGAGAAACATAAAACATTTGAACTGGTATGGTAATAGATGTGGATGCAATTTTTAGTTTTATTGTTAATCAGCCAAAGTCACCTGCCTGACCTGATACTGTAAAAGAGCTTTTCACCCCCTGGACATTTCTGAGCCTAAGACTTGACTAAACAGAAATAAGACCGGAGTAAAACAACTTGCTTCCCTGAAGTCCCTTAAAAAAAACAACCTCCATTTATTGTCATGAAGAGTCACCTATGAAAAGATAAAGTTATGGACCGTCATTCGCAGCATGTTGTTGTTCAACATAATAATAATACAACAGGAAAACTTTTATTCTCTGCAGTCAGCAAGTAATTACAATAAAGCAAATTTTTTTTTTTTTGGTGGGGGCGGGGTCATGCAGGTGTGGGACCACTGTTGTGTTTTATTTAGTGGCAACTTCCAACATTTTCCCTGTGGAGATGTTAACACCACAGACCGACATGACGACTTCTTCATATCTGCATCTGAAAATCAGGAGGGTAGCCCTGCCTGCAGGCCCCACACACACACACACACACACACACACACACACACACACACACACACACACACACACACACACACACACACACACACACACACACACACACACACACACTCTGTCTGAGCTCTGTGGGAGTGGATTTGATGCAGGCTCAATTAATGATTTGATAACTGTTGAGGCATTACACGGAGCTCGGAGGGGAGAGAATCCCAGATGAGGAATGAAAGCAGAGCTGATCCGTCTGTTAATACAATGTGAAGGGTTTCTCTCCACCTGCTGTAACAAGGTGTCTTTCTATCGCTCTTCGGTTCGAATCGGCCTCTCTTTGCCTCCGTCTTTCCATCTCCCTCCCACTCTGTCTTGATCTCTTTCTCAGATCGCTGCAGCAGGGCGCCGGCAGCACGCCGCTGGTGATACTGTAAATGTGGAGGAGGAGGAGGGCTCTCGTCTTCGCAGACTTTGTGCTCTCTGTAGTTGCTGTTTTCCATCAGAAAGCAGCGGTGGTCCTTTTTTTACCTGGACAGAGCCAGATTGTAAATAAAACGATCTTTGAGTCTGCTGCAAAGGAAAAGCAAAAGGATCCAGTCCACAGTTTGTTTCAGCTCAAACTGTTGTCAGGGCATCGTTTCTGCAGGTAGCCTCATCGGTTGTCGGTGGTTGTTGAGCTTAAAGAGGTGGGAGGTAAATGTAAGCGGTCGGTGCTGGACGGGCAAATCACCATCACCACAGCGCATCACTACGTCCGGCAAGTTTGAAAGGTAATGAACCGAGTGTAGGTTCACTGACGATACAGGGGTCACGGTAGCGGAAAGACTAACAGACTTTAAAGCTGCACCAGTCCATATTTTTATATTAACAATGGATCAAATGACTGTGCGTGTGAGAAGGTGTGTATGAGAAAGGTGTTGCTCTTAGTGACAAAGCCACAGAAAAACCCCCAGCCGACTCGGCAGGGCCGAGCTTTTTAGCATCTTTCAGCTCTTTGTTTTGATTTTATTGGCCACAGATTTGCTGCTTTTGTTTCACTCACACTGTTCCCATTAGCGTGGTTTCCAGGAAAAAGCTATCTTCATTAAAAAAAAAAAAAAAAAAGAAGCTCTTAAGTACAAACTGTGCGCTACAGGCCGAGCATCACACAACAGAGAGACAAAGTTAGCGACCAGTGCAGGTAAACAAAGCGGAGCGGGTCAGACATTTGCCTCGGGAGTTAGCTGGGAGCTAAAAGGTGAGTGAATGTTGGACTCGCAAACATAAAACCTTGAACAGACGTAACCGCCGAATCCGGCTGCGATGATTGGTCACTTAATCGATTCGTCCACTGACAGAAAATTAATCAGCAACTATTTTGATGCTCGACTAATCGGTCGAGTCATTTTTCAAGCAAAAATGCCAAACAGTTTTATACATCCAGGTTTTCAAACGTGAGAAATTGTCGAGGTCAGATGTGCCAGATTTTCTTTCATCCAAATAAAACCAATACTGCAGAAAACCTGATCAAATGTTTATATTACATGGATACAATAGGAAGCTGCAACGCAGTGAGACTGCTCAACATGTCTTATCCAGCTAAAATGACAATTATACACATCGGGTTTTGCCGTCGGCCTCTCAGAATCCCGGGCATTTTACATGAACGATCAATGACCACACAGGAAGTAATCCGTCACCGAAGAGACAGAGATACCGATTTCTGCAACAACATTAGTCTCAGTAGACCAGCATGCTGTCACCGTCAGCCTCCCCTCTGACACCTAAAACCCAGAGCTGAAAACCCGAAGCGCGTCCTCTGGGGATCGTTGGATGTCATTCTGGGACATGTAGGAATTTAGGAGCTGAAGCGGAAGGAGAGAACATTGTCAGGCTGTGAAGAAACTTTCACGTCTCCAGCGGTGAACCAGGTACAGTAACGGTACAGTTTGCCTCCTGAGCCTTGAATCTGACTCTGTGTTTCTTCTCCGCTGTCATTAACAACCCGGCCGCAGCTCCGTTCTGCTCTCTGAGCTGCAGGCACAGTCAGCCAATAAAGAAACAGGACAATTTCACACATAATGGACACTGCCGAGAGGAGAAATTAAAATTTTAAACGAGGCAGGTGTACTGCCGAATGACGGCGAGACTCGAATGCGCCATGAGGGTTTGTAAAACGAGAAGAAAAGGCGGAACCGAATAAATAATCAAACTGAAGTGAGGTGAGATTTAGTTCGACTCATTTGAGTTAAATTTAGATTTCTCTTCATCGCTACCTGCTTTAGCAGCGGTGACGATACAAAGAGATTTAAACGCAAAGAGAAAACAATTTTTAGCTGTTATGTCTCCCCATAGTCAGAGCCGTTAGAAAGCAGTGGGCTGCCTCCTGATCAAACATTTGTACAGTTGGTTTTTGAAGGTTTAGGGTTTTGAGTTGCTCCATTTGATTAAACACGTCCTGCAGTTTTAAACTCATGACTCCTACGAATCTAAGACAAAAGATAAAAGAGTTTTTCTTTAAGAGCAGAAAGTTGTGTTCACTGCAGAGCTGCCTCTCGCTCTGGTGACCTTATTTTCTCTAAACTATAACTCAGAGGTCTCGAGTTAAGTGGCCTTTGATCTAAATGATGTTATTAATCAGCACCCGGAGGAGAGGAATCACTAATGACCTTTATAATGAGAGGGCTGGAGTCAACACGCCGCTTCTACTCTCCTCCTCGCCTCCTGCCGCGCGCTCTTTCCCTTCAGTGTCTGCCCCTTTGTCTTCTGCTCTCATTTCCTCTCTTTCCCTAATTTATTTTTCCACTTCTTCCATCCCCTCCTTACCCTCCTCTCCCTTTTCTTTTCCAAGCGTTTGAATCGTTTTTTGCGTGTTTCGAAATTTTTCTTAGAGGGGAAATTGAGATATTTAGTACAAAAATGGCCTCAAAAGAGAATAAAGAACAACTCCCCCCCCCCCACAGGAACGGTTCAGTGGATGCTTTCATCCACACTTTCTCTGTGTACCGGGAGTGTATACATTTTGTAGAGCATGTATTCCCAGGAGGAAACACACCCCACACAACCAGCTGCTTGTTTGGCTGTTCAAACAGTTGACATCCTGACGCTGGGGCGGTGGGCTACGGAGGTCAGTGACACACTAACGAGTTTACTCCGGTGACATGAACGGTTAATAATTAGAGACATTACAGAAAGTCAAATACGCTCAGAACAAAACGTCCACCAAACGTCCAAACGCCCAAAAATATTGAGTTTACATTGATATTTGACAAAGAGAATCAGGAAATCCTCTCATTTGAGAGGCTGGAATCATAAAATATTTCACACTGTTTCACTACTTTCTCTTGAGAAATGACCGAAACAATAAATGTATTATTAAAACTGCCGATTATTTTTCTGTCAATCTACTAATCGATTAAACAACTGATCGGTTCAGCTCTAAAAACTGACATAAACGCCACATTGATTTTCTCGACACTACAAACAATAATCATAGTAGTTCGGCACTGGTCCCAGTAATGTTATCGTAACAAGGCTTAAATCACAACATGAAGCTTCTCTATAGGCAGAGCGTAAGTGTGTAAGGTACACACACACACACACACACACACACACACACACACACAACAAGTTTAATAAAACAAACTAAAAGAGAATCACATGCTGCGACATGATGGCGGTGATGATAAAGCCGGTGATTGTCCTGCACTGGCAACCTCCCCCGTGGCAGCAAAATGATAACCTGCCGAACAGCAGCACAGAGGAAGACAAGGGGTCCTGTTTCCTGTGGACCGGCGCACGGCCTTACGAGGTCACTGCGATTCTCTAGTGAAGCTGCACACACACTACTGAACAGACCGGAGCCCGGTCTGGAGCTGTCAAAGCATTAGAAGAGGTGAGACCGCGGCGATCGCGGCGGGGAAATCAGAACGATGAAGTCCAGATTCAAACACTGGATACGGTACTGTAGCTCCCCGTCCGTCCCTCACTTCGACAAAATGAGCTTATATACTAATTTGCTGAGTCAAATACATCATTGCTGCCATTTAAGTTTTTCAGCAACATGCAGAAAGACAAGGGTGGACTTGTACATCCCACAAGTTGGTATAGGCGATTAGCACTTGCTTAATCTTCGGGGGAAAATTGTGGTTTCGGTTCAATATTGAAACAGACAAAAGCTCTGGTCGAACGCTTCATGTTGGCGTTGACTTTTTTTTAAATACTTAAACGTGGCCACCGTCTCTCTCTAACTTTAACCCAGTGCTTTAGCATGTTTATCCGTGAAAAAGGTTTGCAGATACTTTAAATGTTTCCCTCTTTGGGTGGAGAAAAGACCCTGATCTGGCCTTTTCTATAAAACATGTTGTCTTATGCAAACCAGTTGTTTATGACTAAGTTGCAGGGAACAAGGTTGCCGGGCCGGGCAGACACACCAGATATATAGCTGAAATTATAGCCGTTCTGATTGATTATATGTCAAGCAGAGAGGACAGACAGGCCCGTGTCGTGCTGCCTAAGTAAAACCTATTTATGACCTCAAACACATACAGAACATAGGTCGCATACGCGTAGCCTCAGGACTACTTTCAATGTGGCACAAGAGCCGAGGACTTTCAGCAAAGTCTTCCTCTTTCGTTTTAGTCAGCACCTGTCTGTCACGACCACAAAGACGCAAACTGTAACGTCCTCCTCACACCAACCGGGCAGAAGGATGATGGGAAAAAAGAAAACAAAAACAAAAAAAGTGCTTCCTCAAAACCTGCTCATGTGGCTCCACCATCCAGAGCTGTGATCGTGTTAATCCTCCTGCCGGAGACCTCGTCCTGGATGCCTGTTTTCCCGTCTGTGCGTTTGCCTGGCAGAGCGTGAGAGCATCTGATTGAGGCTGCGCACGTCCTCTTCGCTGACTCCGTCCCCGTCTTTGGCACTGAGAGCCCTCTTTCACCATCTTTTTAAAAGCTCCGTCAGCAGTAACTCTCCACCGGCAGAAAACTCCTGGCGTGAAACCAGCCAGGACCACACAGGGTGCACTGGCTCGGGCCGGGCCCCGTTTTCAACACAGTCTAGGTACAAATGAATGACCTTCTACCTAATTTATTCATTTGTTATTGGAATCTTTATTCATTTATGTTGATTTGCACACTCCTCTGTAGAAAATGCCACATTTTGCCTGTTCTGAGGACCTGCTGGACGCTGACTAAAAGACAATTCATTGAAATGACTTAACTGGAAGCGTCCCGTCCCGTTTCCGCTTCCCCTATAGTTAGAACCCATTTACAAAGCTCTTTCCAGGAAACTTCCTCCTGAATTTAGGGTTAATATCAGGTCCTTCCTGGTCAATAATTTGAAATGATGGGACCTGGAAAATAATGTGTTGCAATTAGCATCATTTAGATTAACATGGGCACTAATTCATTTTAGAATTAACTTAAAAAGCATAAATCCAGGAATTAGTCTTTTCCACACTGGGCCATGAACATTTGTCATTTTGTGTGTTTTGTGTTCTAAAAAGCGAATAATTATGTTACATCACACAATTTTCGAGATTATGAGATAATGATTGTCCCCCTGCAGTAAACAGAAACATGCCTCAGGGCGGGCACACGCTTCCTTCAGGGCAGACAGCAGGTCTGGGACGTGTTACCATCCTCCCTCTGTTCTCCAGCAGCTTTGGACTGCAGCTAAAGTTCCAAAACGCCGACTACAGATTAAAATGATCTGCTGCTCAGAATCTTTTTCTTATTACCCGGAGCTACGGTGACGCGGAGCTCATAGGGATGCCGAGCGACTCTCTGGAGACTCTAAATCCTGTCAGGGTTTTAACAGCTCCTCTTTAATCAGAGCTCTCTGTTCATCCTGCCCGCGCCGACAACCGAAACTGGGGTTTAACCAAGGACGCCCGTCCTCCTCGACAAGCTGCAGTCACCGAACAAGTCCAACTCCCACTGGACAGAAACGGCTCCTGTTGTTGTTGTTGCTGCTGCTGTAATGAAACGACCTTGGACTCGTTGTGCAGGAAGAATTAGAAACAAAGCTTATGAAGAGTTTTGTTTACCATCAACATTCAGCCGCAGCAGATAAAGACTCCTCAGAAAAGCCAGACATCCACAGCCACCACACGTTTGTTTGGAGCTTTTTCTCCTCATGTGAAAAGCTCCTGTTCATTATTTAACAGTCCAGCACACAGACGCCTCATTAGCTGCCGACGATTTTCCCTAATGTCACTTATCAGGTTAACAGGTAATGAGAGTCAGGTGTGTGTGCGCCGCAGCTGTGAGTCATGATGCTGGTTCTCGTATATCACCTCACCGTGTTCATATTACAGTGGTACGAGTGAGCCAACAGGAAAACGCGTAGCAGCTTTTAACTTCAGCATTCGGCTCGTGGCACACGTTTAAAAAAAAATGTTTTAACTTGTAAATTGCGGCTAAGTGTGCACCTCCATCTACCTGCGCTACGTCACCACAACACCGATGGCTACGGAAAAGAATCAACTCTTCGATACTGCTACAAGTGCACTGAAGTATTCCTACGGGCGCATTCAAGTGAAGCCCGGGACCGTAAATGCACAGAAGTTTCGCTTCCGCTTTCGTCTTGCAGCAGCCCTGCGGAGTAACTACGACCTTCAGTCGGAGCGGCCTCAGGTGTCTGCTCCGTCCTGCGCACTGCGCCAGAGCTAACAGAAAAGGGAGCCATTTAGTGAGCGGGGCTTCCCCTTAAAACGGCTGATTAAAACACGCTGGATTTAAAAAAAAATGACTGAATACATAAAGAGCTCAGGAGACTTTGAGGACTTTATGGACTTTTTTAAATTATGTATAACTGACTGCTACTTTCAACAAATGTTCTGAACTCATTCAAAACACCGTTCTAGAGGCCAAGGCTCATTTAGCAAAGTTTTAATAATCTCTCCGCTTTGTTCTTGCAGTGACGGGCCTTAAGGTAAGGTTACGTGACACACTGGTGCAAATGACAGAGTCAAGCGTGTGTTTCCTCGTTTGCTGGAACTCGCAGATCAAGAAAATAATTGGCAGATTCCTCATTGATGAAAATAATCGTCCGTTATGAGTTCCAGAGAAGCCCCGCCACTCGAATGGTTAAGCATGAAACCTGTTTATGTTACGCTACTGGATCAAAGAAGGGCGTCATCGCTCACATTTAACTTTAACGTATCTCTGTTTCTGAATGTTCCCGTGTTGCCTCCCTTCAGCCCCCTCAGTGCTAAAACCTTCAGATAACCGGAGATCAAATGGTCATAAAGGCCTCGGATAGCAGAGAAAGAGACACAGAAGTCCCGTGAAGCTCAACGGGTGGAGCGCCACCTCTACGGTCCGTGGTTTTTCTTTCCACTGGGACCATCTAAACTGAGAGTCCGTACGCTCTCCGCGCTGCGAGCTGCCGCAGATAAGCGAGCCCAGTCAGCGGCACGTTTGTATGATGACACTGAGGCGTCGATACGCGTCTCCGCCTGCCGCTTCTGTCTTCTCCTCACATGCTGCGTCACCTTGCTGGTGCAGAGACAAAGAGGAAAAACTAAAGCTACCAGAAAAACCTCCCGGCTGCCTGGTGGAGCCAACACTTTCTGTCTGACGGCCTCCTGATAGAATCCAGTGGAGACCAGACTCTTCCAAAGGTTTATCAGCAGCAAACAGCAGCACAATTACACCACATTCTACAATGGAAACGGCTTCTGAAAATGTGCACAACTCAGAGCCACTGCCTCGCTCTCTCTCTCTCTCTCTCTGTCTCTCAGCATCTCTGCCGTTCTTTTCATTTTTATCTTTCAATCCTGCAGGATCCCAGCATTGTTCTCGGCTCCACAGTTAAACCTGTTAACACTGAGCAACTTTCATTCACATGGACGTGTTGCTTCCCGGGAGGACTCGGTTAAACAGTGATTAGTGATGGAAACATGGAGAAAACGTTGCCCTTTCCTTCCCAAGCAGCTAAACAAGCACAAATATCTTCAGGTTTTCTGCCAGAACGACTCCTCCATCGTCACAGGCAGCAGGTTTCAGGCTGGATTTCTTACTTGTTCCAGGAGGTAACAAACAAGGGAGTCCTCTGTCTTCTACACCACAAGGTTTGAGATCCTGGTAGAAATGACAGGATTGAGGAAAGTGGTTTTCTCCGGAGGCTGAGAGTGACAGAGGGGCAGCTACTTATGCAAATGACTCCAGAAGTCAAAGCACGTGATATTTTCCGCCGGAACTTGTTGACAGTAAATGACCGGAGAAGTGGAACTTGTTGGGAGTAATCAGGCAAGACAGCGCGGCTCAAACCCGACACGGTGGACAAACCTAACCGAGCATGTTAAATCTCGACGTGCCTGTCCCCTTGCTTTTATTCGGCAGTCTCCCCGCGGAGCAGGAAGCTCACTGATCTAACCAAGCATGCTGTGTTAGCAGATGCTGAAATGATCTGCAGGATTTATTCAATGATTTCAGATGAGCTTCAACTGCTCCCAGTTTCTTCTTCTTCTTCAAAAAAAAAACCCCAAAACAAACAAACAAAAAAACAAACACAGACAGACACACACACCAAAACAAAAGCAAAGCAAAACAACCATTCAGCCTTGAAGTTTAGGGGGTGTTTTTTTTTCCCTCCCCGTGTTATTTTATGCAGTGAATACATTTACTGAACTGATTCTTGACACTTTATGCTAATCTGCTCTATTATTTGCTCCCATTTGCCCTTGATGGAGACAGCTGCACCCTCAGGCATGTTGGTGAAACAGTTTTTGGATTAATGCCTACCACACACACACACACACACACACACACACACACACACACACACACACAGTCACACACACACAGTCACACACATCCTTGTTTTGTTATCTTCGTAGGGACCCGTCACTGACATAATGAATTCCCTAGCCCCTTACCCTAACCTTAACCGTCACAAATGAATGCCTAACCCCAACCCTTGCCCTGACACCAGGTCTTAGTAAACAGCCATTTGAACTTGCGGGATCCGGCATTTTGGTCCCCACAAAGCTGTCAGACCCAACAAGTGTAGTGGACTCCCGGTTTTCAAACCCCATGAATATAAAACAAGCCACACACACACACACACACACACACACTGCTGGTGTTGATCTGACTCCATGACTTTCACTACTGATCTGTGTCAGCGACCACGAAATGTTTCATCCCAAACAACAGAGCAGTTTCTGTCGATGAGAGCATCGCTTCGAGTTCGAAACGCAAACGGGGACGTCTACATGTTTCTACACTTCCACACCACGTTTTTCATGTCGCCTCTGTGAACAAGACACAGCTCCACTAACAGACGATGCTGCATTCGGTCCGACTTCAGCCCTGCAGGAAAAATGTAGCCCTCTCATCCGTTTGAAGGAGGCCAGTCCGTCCATGCGGCAGGGGGTGCAGCGTGGCCTGCTGGATCCAGGCTCAACCTCTGCTTGAATGCCACACATCCTCCAATGTCGCCCCCTGCGCCAGCGAATTCGCCACCAACTTCTTTCCCATGACGAAGATGTCGACGAGACAAAACTGATGTCGTTACACGATAACAACGTCTTTGGTGACCAAAAAAAAGGAGACACGATTAGAGTTTTTTCAAACAATGACACAATCCAAATGTCCTTCTTGGAATAGCTGTGCTGCACCTTTCCCTTCCTGCACGCACGAATAATCTTCCCAGTGACTTTACAGACCCACCAACGCACCCCGCCAGCCTGGGCACTAGATACTGTATGGCACTTTAACGCTACGGCCGTAGGAGCACCGGCGACACACGGCGATGGGGAAAGGACGTGACGACAACAGCGGGGCTTGGTGCCACCCCAAATGTCCCGCCCCCGAGAGAAAAAGTGAATGTGTGGTATCGTCGGGAGAGAAGCCCCGTGGCTACAAAACCACAGACCTGATGAGACACCCTAAGCTGCACCAGGCAGAAATTGAGGGAACCTAACGTGACGTTGTTAAATAACGTTACCAGACTCACTGAACAGTCAGCCCAGCTAAGTTGGTTAAACTTTTACTTACGACAAGGAGGGTTTTTTTTTTTTTTTGAGATTTAAACACGCCAACCGCGCAAAAGCGCAGACAACCTAATTGCCTCACACATTTGATAGTCAGGTCTTGTCGATTTTTGAATGGGTCCACGCCAGATACATGTAGTCTCTCTGCAACATATGCTGGTAGAAGATTCTTCTTTTTTTTAATCGAAAGAAGTCTGTGGGGCCCTGGCCAGCTCTCTTGTACTTAGCTTGTGTTGTATGCAAAGATGTTTTGAATGCTTTACATTCACTTACTTGGCAGATGCTTTTATCCCCGAGCGACTTACAAGTAAAGAACAAAACTCAGCCTTCAGTTCAGTAAGAGACCTCGGAATAAGCACTAAGTCTCTTTGCGAATGTGTTTAAATGCTAGTGTACCATCTGTCCTAACCACTGTATGAGTATGCACTATTTTAACGCAGTGCTGTTTTCAGTCTGAATCCCCACTGAAGAGCTGAAGACATCAGATTGATTTTTTTTTTTTTCAAATAAAAGATAGAGAGAATAGTGTCTAACATTAAGGGTGCTGCTGCTCTATCTTAAAATGAAAACTAAGTTTTGTTGAAGCACTGCACGATCCTCTGGCCTTCAAGTCACACATAGAAGCTGAAAAAAAAAAAAAGGCGACAGTTTCAAGTGTCACAATTGAAGTAGGTATCGTGGCAGTTTGGTGAGGGAAAGATAAATAATACAATGTGTAAATCATAAATCCGCAGATTTAAACTCCGATTAAGTACAATATAGACATTAGGTGTAGAGAGAGAAGACAAGATGGATATATTTTAACTGGACGTGAGGAGGGACAGGCATCAATCTAATGTGAGGAATGTCGGTCTTCGCTGGGAAACCGGCTAATCTTTATATTCAGAAGAAACACAGGTATGTTTTAAACCGGTGTCTAAAATACACGGGTCCCAAACCCCTTAATCAACACCTCAGACCCCAATCAAACCAAATATTTCTTAAATTTTTAAAGTACATTTCCTTTCCCGATGTTATGACACTGCCATTTGTTATTGGAGCGTCCATATTTTAAAATATTGCAAATGTAGATCCCAGTGTCTCCTACGTGTTCTGTAAGAGGAAAAAGTTTGTTGTGTTTGGTTTCATTTCGAGTCACTTTTCCTTTTTTTGTTTTAGTGCCCAGCCCGCGGGGACAGTCTGGTCACTTATCGATCAATCTACAGTGAGAGAAATGTCACGGCGTCGCTGTGGATCAGCACCTTGGCCCTTCTGGATAAATCTCAGGGTGACATTGCCTTTCTGCTGTCAGTCATCAAAACCCAAATGTCAAGAGAAAAGTGGCACCTTTGCTCCAAGTCGGTGAGGGAATTCAAACAAGGCCATCAAGCATCTGGGAGGCAAAGGTTCCGTTCTTGATTCTTCTCCTCGGCGCCTGATCAAACGCCTGCAGTAATAGAAAATTAAGTGATGAACATGTATCCATAGAGTGTAAGGCTACTGTCAAGCATTCATTTCAAAGAAGTTTCTTTGAATAAGACATTTTTCTATTTTGGATTACAACATCTATTTCAAGTTTATGACCTAGAATTATAGTATTTTTTTTTTTAATATTAATAAGAAAGTTACTATTTTGTCACTGAAAGCCTTTGGTGTCTTACCATCCTTGAACATAATGTGCTCAATCTCTATTTGTCAGTAGTATCTCTGAGGGAGGTGAGTAATAAAACATTTGGCATGCCTTCCCATGCTAACAATTTAGCCACAAACTACATGATGTTGTTCATAATAGAAAAGGATGTTCCACACAAAAAACAAACATTCAACATTGCTTCCACAGTTGCTATGTGGGTCTGTAATTAATACCAGGGTCAGGGGGGGGATAATAACACGCATATGTCTGTTCTGGGCATGCACTACTAAAATAATCAAACCTGCCTCAGAGAACTAAATCCTTCCCCAGCTGGGGGGTTTTCAGACTCTCAGTCAAGCTGTGAAGCGGGCGCGACTTTACCCCAAACACTAAGTCTCTCATTTTGGATGAGTTAGTGCCGACGGCGTCGGGCCGTCTTCTCGGCGATGCTTAGCTCCAAATGCAATCAGCAAAACGACTGATGACCGAGCAGAGCGGAACATCCGCGCAGGGGAGTGCGTTCAGCTCGGGATTGACCGACACGATGAAGGAGAAAGTCGGCAACATGACACAGGAGTATTATACAGAGCCTGTCATCCATAACTTTGGCACTCATTTCCTATTTTTATTGCCGGTATTGGGAGGTCCTACTGTATAGTCACTACTAATGACTCTCTGTAGTTCTGCTCACGGCAAAAGTGACACAACGAGGAGAGCTCTATGGGCTTTGCTTCTCGTTCAGCTGAACGGAACGTCAACCCGGGCGCTCTTGACGCAACTGATCGATTGATGATGATCGATGCCTGTACCGATGGACTCTCTGGTTCCCTCCAAAGGGTCAGCACGGTAAAGATCTGCAGATGGTCTGCAGTTGGCCCAAAGTCACAAAGTTGCATGTCACGTTTCAGTAAAATCGGAACACTACACGTAATCATCAAAGGGGTTCGCTTCGTCTGCACGAGAAAATCCACTCATTCACTGGAATAAACTGAAACACGATTTTGAAACATTTTCCAGACATATGATAACAGGTTATACTTGGACGATACGTGACTAGAGTTTGCTGAATACTAAAAACGTGACAAATAACAATCCGAGACAACGGCATCAGTGCCTTAAGGGAACTGAAAATATGTAGCGGGTTGTACTAGACGTGTTGTTTGACAACGATCAAAGGTGGCTGTCGTAGAGACACGATAACATTAGAATATGGGGATAATGGTGCACGTTCTCAGACTTTGACAGGGTTGCACTTGGTTGTTCGCGTGAAAAGGGGACAGAATTAGTAAAGCCAGAGAAGAAAGATCTAAAGAAAAGAGTTCAGTCATCTTTTCTCACCTGCACAGTGTGAACGACAGCTCATTGGATTCAGAAAGTTATAGCAGGTCAGGACAAAGACCCCCCACTGAAGCTATTGGACTGTCTGACAAGCAGTGTACCAGCGCTTTAAAGCCGGGTCAGCCTGATTTTAGCCCTGAATCAGTCGACCAAACAATGCGGGAATCGGGCCGAATTTCTGCCAGATCACTTGAGGTTTGTCATGCAGTTTGGGGGGGGGGGGTCAAGGCGCCCGATTAATCACCTGGACGATCAGTGATCTGGCTCCCAGAAGATCAGATGGATTTCTGGCAGGTCGGAAATTTTTGTCGGCTGCCGTGAGAGCAGTTCCAAGGTCCAGTTTCCCATACGGCTGCTGACGAAAATATCTTTTATAAACTGTAAGAAGGTTTACTTTAATATTGTTGGACTAGTATTTTACGGGTTGTGGCTAAAACTGCGGCCGAGACCGCTGTGATATAAAACTGAACTTCAATGGAGAACAGAAAGATGAAAATGTCCTGGCGGCTCCATCTGAATCCTGCTCACTTTCCTTTTACAGTAGAAATGCGCAAAGTGACGCCGCCTTTCTCTTTTTGCCGATACCGATGCCTCGGCCATCTTGTCGGAATAAACTTTATTGGAATTGTCACTGGACAAATCCGACTGGGGCCTCCGTAGTTACTTTCAGCGGGGGCTCCACACTGTGGGCGGCGTGTGAGCCCAGAAATCGTAGGTTCTGGCCGAGCAGGAAAAAAACAAAACAAAAAACGAGTAGTGTGAGTTGACTCAACGTACAAGATGAATGCAAATGCTCAGCTTCTGCCCAGCTTAAGTCAGCCTTGATGCACATCTGTCCCAGTGGCCGACAGCGGTCCTGCAAAAAAAAAAAAATTTAAAAAAATCCACTGTACCCATTATAAAAAAGGTCTATAAGACTGTTGACAGAACACCTCGACCTGTAAACAAGATCAGTCAACGTGCTTGTTATTATTCATTTCTAGTTCGGTATTTGTAAAACTCTCACAGAACCTAGAGAAGCCATTTTAAGTGCTCGATGTCAACCAGTTGTCATAATAGATCCTCTCACCAAACTAGTTGAAGTACCTTCAAAGAGCTTTCAATACGGCGAAGTGGTTGTGCTGCATGTGAAAAAGTCTCCGCCTCTCTCTCTGGTTTCTCTTCACCGGAGCCTCCGAGTAACGTGAACCACACGCCGACACACTCTGGTCGGCCCGTCCGTGTCAGCATTCGGCCTGGGTCACGAGCAGTGGGGTGTTTGGCAACACGGACGTCCGCGAGCACCATGCGGCGCTGCTGGCAGGAGTCAGAGACGAAGGCCCCGTCAGCCTCCAAGCGACCGTGGGCGCGTGTTTTGTGTTTCAGATGCCAGGGAGGAGGTCATCAGCATGC